>NC_135761.1:55560977-55732663 GCF_052425735.1 Oculina patagonica | reverse complement strand
AAGCGTGACCGTGACGTTGTGTTATTTGAGTGACATATGTCAAAAGATTGGATGTGCATGCGGTGAGGTGTAAGGTTTCGAGTCGAGTAGTTTTCCGGCCATGTTGAGCCATGATGTTAAAAAACAAGACAAGTTTAGTGTCTTTAGTGGATTAAAGTTGTGTTATTTCAAGATGCCTGTCTATCTTCGCAACATTTTTTGGCGACCACGACGGGAGACATGAGCTAGTGGAAATTCGAGGAATTGTCTTGCTCAAGGGGAGCTCAAGGTTGATTTATTCGCATCGCATCGCATCGCATCGTCTCGATTTGCCATTTTGGATTTCGCGTTCGCTTGTGGAACTTCGTACAGGATTTGGACTGTTTTCGGTGGTAAAAGTTCAGGAAAGTTGAGGTCAACGTTTGTTATTCTTATCGCTTCGCATGTATTTTCGTTTCACGGTTTTGTGGTTGTTTATTATCTTGACGTACAATTATTCGTCGGAGTCGTTCGTAAGGAAATCAAATCAACAAGAAGGTCTTCGAGGTTGTAGAGCGTGTGTTAAGGGTTTTGTTTTACGTCGCACGATAATGCCGCCCCCAGGAGAGTCAGAAGAAGTTGACGATAATGAAGAGCGAATTATAGAACTTAAACGGGAAAAGAGGAACAGAAAGACTACACTTACGAAAACGCGACACAATGTGGAAAGGCTTTGCGCGAGTGGCGAAGATCCCGAGTTGATTCAAAACGAAATTGACACTTTATGGAAGGTACTAGAAGCATGCCTTGCTGTCATGGACGAGCTACAGAAGGCTTATTTACACTTGGGCGACAACGACAACAAAAAGTCGGTCGCGGAAGAAATAGAAGCTGTGGAGAACGAAATAAACAATGCCATCGAAAAGGCCGAACGTGTGGCGAAGGAAATCCTGGAGAAGAAACACGTGGACGCAAGTAAAGAGGCATTGCCGCAAACTCCTTTGATGAATTTACCTCCTCCGTCAGGACATTCGCCTGCTTACAGCCACTTGTCAGGTTCTCAAAACCAAGGTAACTGTAGTCAGCGACTTAAGCCTTTAAAAGTGCCAGTGTTTAATGGTGAGAAAAGTAAATTCGAAGATTTCTGGGAGATGTTTTTGAGTCTTGTCGACCAGGGAGGGGAGCCGTCAACTATTAAAATGGCAAGATTGAGACAGAGTCTTACAGGAACTGCCCTTGAGGCCATTAGGGGTCTAGGGGTTTCAGAACCCGAGTATAATGAAGCTAAAGATATTCTTCAGTCGAAGTTTGGTGGAGAGCGAAGAAAGCTACAGGCATACATGGACCAGATCGAAAAGATGCCCCCATTGAAGAGTGCTGATGTCCAATCTTTTGAGCGGTTTGCTGATCTTGTTCGAATAGCAGTTGTTAAGTTGCAGGCAAAAGGGCGTGGTGGAGAGCTTGGTGATGGTACACTGCACAGTTTGTTAGTTAAGAAGTTGGCAGACAGTCAGGTTGAAAGTTACAGTCGCTGGTTGAGAGAACATAAGAAAGACAAGTCGGTGTTAACCTTGAGGGATTGGTTGAAGGAGGAAGTGAGGGTCCGAGTCGAGGCAGTGGAAATGGCACATGGCATTGAGGCTGAGCCTGTTGGAGGTGCTGCGGATGGTGGTAAGCATGGTGATAGAGGTCGTGGAAGCAGGAGTTTTTTCGGTGAAAATGGTAACTTTGGTAAAGAAACACCCTTTCTGAGAAGCAAGCCACCATGTGCATACTGTAAAGGATACCATGGAGTGTGGAGCTGCAGACGCTTTCAGAATCTGGAAGTGAAAGAGCGTTGGAATATCGCAAAGGAAAAACGGCTTTGTTTTCGTTGCCTGGCAAGTGATCATGAAGGAAGAGCTTGTACCAAGACTCGACCATGTAACATTAACGGTTGCACACGAAATCACCATTACTTGTTGCATGGCTTCGCACAGGATAATACAAAGGATGGGAGAGTGGTGACTTCACGGGAGGGGGCACCTACTCATACACACACATCGACCGCCAAGCAGGAGACAGCAACCGAGGCCCTTTCCCTTCGTACAGTGCCAGTGTGGTTGAAGGCAAATGATCGCAAAGTAAAGGTGAATGCTATTTTGGATGATGGTTCTAACGAGACTTTTCTTAACGAAGAAGTCGCAGGTGTTCTTGGTCTCAAGGAGAGATACCAGACAGCTACAGTTAATGTTTTGAACAATGAAGTGGAAACATTTCAATCAATGCCATTAGATGTGACAATTGAGAGCCTTGATGGGGAGTTTAGTAAGGATATTAAAGTAAAGACTTGCCCTAAAAGGGTAACTGGAAACTACAAGGTAGAGAACTGGAAACAAAGTAAGGACAGATGGCCTCATCTTAAAGAATGTGACTTTGCTGAGCCTGCTCAAGATGGACTTGTGGATTTGTTAATAGGTGTGGACAATGCAGAGCTGCATTATTCTAGAGCCGATATACGTGGTGAGGAAGGAGGCCCAGTTGCTCGCCTTGGACCTTTGGGTTGGACATGCATTGGATCACCAGAAGGAAAGCAGTGGACAGGAGCAAGGGCACATGTCAGTCGCACTTTGTTTGCCCGGGAGCCCAATGTCAGCGTTGATGGTGTTTGTTGTGACATTGATCGTACTTTAAAGGGATTTTGGGAGATAGAAAACTGTGGTATCGAGGGGCACGACACTGTGATTCTTACTGAAGAGGAGAATGAAGTGTTGGAGAAACTTAAGGGATCAATTCGTTACACTGGGAAAGGATACAAAGTGGGTGTACCGTGGAAGGAGGATAAACCTCGGTTACCTGATAATTGTCAGACAGCATTATCTCGGTTGTGCAACACAGAAAATAAATTGAAGAAGGACTGTGCTCTTGGGACAGAGTACTCTCAAGTTATCAAGGGTTATGTTGAGAAGGGGTACTTGAGAAGAGTTAAACCAGATGAACCATCGCCACCGGAAGTTTGGTACTTGCCTCACTTTCCAGTCGTCCGCATGGACAAAACTACCACTAAAGTACGCATTGTGTTTGACTGTTCTGCGAAAACAGATGGGGTTTCGTTGAATGATGTCATTTGTGCAGGTCCTAAGTTGCAGAAGGATTTGTTTGATGTGCTTATTCGGTTCAGGAGGAACCCTGTAGCTTTAGCCTGTGACATTAAGGAAATGTATTTGCAAGTGGAGATCGAAGAGGGAGATCGTCCTTATTTTCGAATATTATGGAGAGACCTCGATTCCAGTCGTGAACCTGATGTCTATGAGTTCAGTAGAGTAGTATTTGGTAAGAACTCTGCACCAATGGAGGCGCAGTTTGTCGCTCAAGAGAATGCTAGAAGGCACCAGGATGTGTATCCAATGGCCGCTGAAACTGTACTCAAATCAACTTACATGGATGACTCGATTGATAGTGTGGAAACTGTACAGGAGGGTATTCAGTTGTACAAAGAGCTGGACAGTCTGTGGGGAACAGCAGGCATGCAGGCAAGGAAGTGGATATCCAATTCTCCAGAGGTTGTTGCAGCCACGCCTGAAGCTGACAGAGCGACTGAGTTGCAGATCACTGAGGGGCAAGAACCTGTTGTTAAGACACTTGGTATTGCCTGGAATAGTACAGAGGACACATTTACTATTTCGACTGCAGAGGTACCTACGGAGATTCAGCCGACAAAGCGAGATGTACTGAGGAAGGTGGCTATGATATTTGACCCACTTGGTTTTGTCAGCCCTTTTGTCGTCAAAGCTAAGATTCTGCTTCAGGAACTGTGGTCGCGGGGATATGACTGGGATGATGTCATACATGACGAAATCGCGAGTAGAATTGGGAGCTGGTATGAGCAGCTTAAGAGCCTGGGTAATGTGAAGGTGCCTAGGTGTCTTCGTGAAGCAAAGGAAGTAGTTGCTAAGAGAGTTGTTACATTTGTCGATGCTTCATTACAAGCTTATGGGACTGTTGTATACTTACAGTGTGTATACAATGATGCTACCACTACAAGTCGGTTAATTGCTTCAAAGTGCAAGGTAGCACCATTAAAGCCAGTGACTGTGCCTCGCCTGGAACTTATGGGAGCTGTACTTGGTTTGCGCTTGACACAACGTTTAGCGCATGTACTTGGACTTCCCATGCAAACTGTAACATTTTACTCTGACAGTATGGACGTGTTGTGGTGGATTAGGGGTCATGGGCGGAACTTTCGTCCTTTCATTGCCAATCGCATCGGGGAGATACAGATGTTGACCGAGCCATCGCAGTGGCAACATGTAGCCACAGGAGAAAACCCAGCTGATCTATGTACAAGAGGGGCAACACCAGATGAACTAATGGAAAACTCACTCTGGTGGCATGGACCAAAGTGGTTACTGTCAAAGGATAAGCAAAGTTGGCCTAAGATGGATCTTAGGAGTCGTCCCGCTTCGTTGCCAGAAATGAAGACATCAAATCACAAGGAAGGGGTAGAGGATGTCGCAAGTGTTCTTACCTGTCATGTACAGAGTCTGACGAGTCGAGAAGGGAAGAGAGGGAAGTGTGAGGATTGGAGGCTTGAAACCACCCGTTTTTCAAGCTGGATACGGTTGGTACGGCTACAAGCCAGGGTGTGGCGAGTGGTCTACAATATGCGTAACCCAAAGGACAGGGTGAATGGGCAGGAACTGTTGCCAGAAGAAATTGAAGATGCCGAGGAGGAAATCATTAGTCGAGCACAGTTGGAGGCATTTCCTGAAGAATATGAGGCATTGCTGAGGGGAAAGGAAATTCCTAAGAAGAGTTCACTGGGCAAGTTATGTCCCTGGTTGGATGATCAAGGTGTAATGCGGTGTGGGGGTCGACTTCAATTTGCTGAATGTCTTCCTTACGATGTCCGGTTTCCTGTAATACTAGCAAGGGGTCAGTGGGTGACAAAGCTGATAGTCAAGTATTACCATGAGTTGTCTAACCACAGTGCTGGGACAAATTTTGTGTTATCACAGATTAGTGGAAGATTCTGGATTGTCGCAGCCCGAGAGGAAATAAGAGCGTGGGAGAATGAATGCAACGAGTGCAAGAGACGAAGGAACAAACCAGCCACACAGATAATGGGTCCATTGCCACAAGTAAGGCTGCGCTTCACATTTCGGGCATTTGACCAGACAGCGGTGGATTACGCAGGCCCGTTCACCACTATACAAGGGCGTGGGCGTCATCGGTTAAAGAGGTGGTTGTGTGTATTTACATGCTTTTCAACTCGTGCTGTTCATCTCGAAGTGGCGTGGGGGCTCGACACAGATAGTTTTCTAAATGCATTTACCAGATTCACCAGTAGGAGAGGAGTTCCCAAGGAAATGGTTAGTGATAATGGCACTAACTTTGTTGGAGCAGTAAATGAACTTAAGGAACTTGTGGGTCAATTAGACAAGGACAAGATTCAGCGAACGACTGCACAGACGGGGATAAAGTGGAAGTTAAACCCCCCAGGAGGTCCTCATTTTGGTGGGGCCCATGAGATTATGGTGAAGGCAGCCAAGAAGGCGATTTATGCTGTGCTGAGTAGCAGTGATGTCACAGATGAGGAACTAATCACAGTCGTCACAGGTGCCGAGAGTTTGCTTAACTCTAGGCCACTCACCTATCAGTCAGCAAATGCTAAAGATGATGTGCCGTTGACACCCAATCACTTCTTGTACGGGCAGATGGGTGGACAGTTCGCGCCAGAGAGTGTCGATACTACGAGATTCAACCCACGGAAGAGGTGGCGCAAGGTTCAAGAGCTGATCTCTCGAGTGTGGTCCAGGTGGTTAAAGGAGTACTTACCCATGTTAAACACTCGTCCAAAGTGGACCGAAGTTGTCAAGGACCTTAAGGAAGGAGACGTTGTGCTGGTTCTGGATCCAAAGCTGCCACGGGGGAAGTGGCCATTGAGCCGTATCATTGAAACCTATCCAGGGAGAGATGGACATTCTCGAGTCGCAAAGGTTCAGTGCGGAGAGAAGACTGTGGTGCGACCAATTCATAAATTGGTACCACTCTCGTAGAACATTAGGAAACTTTCAGTTGAAAACATTTATTGTTACATTTTTTCGTGTTATACACACTGCGGTCCCCTCAGTGCGGGGAGGGGGAATGTTCAGGAGGAAAGCGTGACCGTGACGTTGTGTTATTTGAGTGACATATGTCAAAAGATTGGATGTGCATGCGGTGAGGTGTAAGGTTTCGAGTCGAGTAGTTTTCCGGCCATGTTGAGCCATGATGTTAAAAAACAAGACAAGTTTAGTGTCTTTAGTGGATTAAAGTTGTGTTATTTCAAGATGCCTGTCTATCTTCGCAACAATAACCAATTAAGAATGTAAGGAGTTCAGCGCTCGAAGGCAGCGAAGTTTAAAACGATTAAGAACGCAATTTTTACTAGTACAAGTCTTTAGGCGCTAATATTAATTTAACCTAAAATCACATAGCAAAAACAAAGACCGCTTGGACATGTCCAAGCTATTTAAAACTACCACTACGTCAGACCCATGTCACGCGATCTCTCGCTTGTAGCTATAAATTATCATTCACCTATTTTCAGTTTGAATACTCTGCGCTCTGTTTGTGTGAAATATTTATTGTTGTGTTACTCAAGCGTTTGGCTCGGAGCGAGTACAAGTCGTACAATTTACCCGGAACGTGTTAAATATTGCAAAACAACGACTTATTTTCTGGATATCCCAATTTTTGTTTTGAGTTTACGGTATTTTGAGAATCGAAACGTAAGTTGCAAGCTCAGCAAGAATGTGTCAAAGCACGGGATACACGTCATCGCGCCAGGGGAATTACCAAAAGCTTGTCGGAAGACGCTAAACGGAGAAACACAATGGGATAGCCTTTATAGTCTACTCTTTATTTTGGCGTGATTTGGCTTTCTTTTAAATGAACTGGTTTGGGTTATTTTATTGAACATTCGGAACAAAATAAATATTTGCATGCGTAAGCAGGCATTTTTCCGGCTAGGCTTTAAAAAGCAAAAGATGACGTGGTAAAGGAAATTCATGTCACGTTCACTCCGTGACTAACGCAAACACGACTTGTGTGTTTCTCAAGTGACTGCTTTTCTAAAGATTTTACTGTGCGGCGCCGTGCCTTTAATTTAGCCAAAGCACTGAAAGAGGTCAGGAGGTCAAACGGGTCAAACATTACCCGCACGAACACACTAAAACGTTGCTAATAGTTAACCAAAGGGAACTCATTTCGTGACAATTGATTATTTCTGCTGAGTTGCACAATTTAGAATTGCAACATCATCTATCTAGCAAAGCGCACTTTTACTAAAAATAGATTTCACCACAGTGAGTCGTGAGTCGGACAACAATTTTAGTTTTGGCAAAGGCTTTGTATGGAGGGGACGCATTCTTGACAAGAAAAAAAGGGAGAGAAAGGCACAATTTGTGGCCGAGATTCTCGAAAGGCTCGAAAAATGATAGATTTCAAACATTTTTGCTTTAGTAAGTGAAAAACAGATTGAAGGTATCCAAAAAATGGCCCAAAATTGAATTTATTAGTCGAAGATCCGGTAATGACACCTTGATTTCCAGTGCAAAATTATTCAGGCTGCCGAGAAATTTAAGCGGCGGATAGCAAATTACTATCGAATTATATAATTGCGAAGGATAGCACTTGTTTGCTTCATTTAGGCACCGGAAAGATCGTCGGTTGCAAGAAGTTCAGAATTCTTCCCGAATTTGACGGCACTGATCGCCGGCCATCCGATCTGTTTCGACACATGATAGATAGAGGGCGAAAATATTATGCTATTCAAACGCCTTTCTAATGGAATTGACGGCGGGTTTGATTTAAATAAAGCTAGTATTTATCCCCATTACTATTACAGACTGCAGCTACAGCTGCCGAGCTCGAACAGTGTATATTAAATAGTATTTGCCGCGACAATTGTGTAACGAAATTGACCTCTTTAAATATTCGGGTCAGGCAAGGGGACCGATCGGACGAGCGTTTCTTTGTGTAATTTTGTGGTGGCATAAATCTGAGGTTAGCTCTGTTGTGTTGCAAAATGTGCCACTAAGAACAGTGTAAACGCTTTGCATTTCTCATAAAAATAAATGTTTTCTTTCAGCAAATCCCGGCAGCAAATCGGGCCTTTATAATCCATTCAATAACTGAGAGTAAAACATCTTACACATTTATTGAATAATTGCTCTGTTTGACAAACCTTTTGTTTCAAACCACGGTTTGAGCTTTCTACGTTGCACAGGTAAGGCTTTCCGAAGTCCGAGCCAATCTGGCCATGGTTTTGTGAAACAATCGCTAAATATGCCTCCAAAGTGCCCGCCAACCATACATTGCTCTTACAGAGCGGTGTCCGAATTTTGACTCACACCGGGGGTCAAATTCTGTGACGTCATTAGTGCGCTTCGCTAATTGCAACATCATTAAATGTGTTATGTGATATATATATAAGTGTTTTTGTAGCTTTCGAATAACAAAATGTTTTGTGAAACATTTGAGAAGAAAAATAAGCGATAGGAAAATAGAACGACGTTTCGATGACGCCATGTCATCATTATCAAGTTTTATTATAATACGGAGTTCAGGCTTATATAGTGATCTAGGGTGTGATAATATACAGTCGAACCCCTATTAAGCGGCCAACCCCTATTAAGCGGCCAGTTACTAAAGACCCGAAAATATTGTCAGTAAAATACTGTAAATATAACCCCTTTAAAGCGGCCACCCCTATTAAGCGGCCGCGGCCACCTTTCTGCCGCCCCAATGAGCGTTCTTCTATTGTTTTTACCTCTATTTAGCGGCCAATAAGAATGTTATATACGATATTTAAATTAATTTCCAACAATCTCAGACCGTGACGGCCGATAAAATCATTCAAACACAGGTTTATTGTCGTCTTCCTGTGATTCCGTTATTCCTTTTCACCTTATTTTGTATTGAAATAATGTTACCTTTTAAAAAGACCTTATGCTAATTTCTGACAAACCCCTATTAAGCGGCCAACCTCTATTAAGCGGCCAGTTGCCATTTCCCCGAGGGTGGCCGCTTAATAGGGGTTCAACTGTATTAGCATATTAAGATTTTAAATAAACAGTTTAGCACGCACAGAATCTGATTGCGTGTTAAGTTTCGGCTTTATGTTTCTAATAAAGAGCATTTCGTAAATTAAACAGTCCAACTTCGTGCGGCATTTCTTTAAAACAGAAAACTGGTCTTGTACATTGTAGACTTGCAGCTGGTGGTCTTCTTTTAAGTGTCGGTTTTGTAGCCTGTTGTGAAATTACTTCCGGTGGAAGCAGTAAACGTTAAACGTTTCTTCCGTTCAGAAGTTAATGCATCGCTATTAGAAAAATAAACAGCAACTGTTTTGCTGGAAATGTAGTCGTTAGAAATGGGATGTGTAGCCGTAAGGTAAAGAATAACGAGGAGAAGCGGCTTTTGGTAATATCCAAACGAAAATTTAACTCTCAATGTGGGGTTAAGATTGCGTGACGAGACAAAAGGTAACTCTGTCGTGCGTAACCTAACCTGCGATCAGGCGTTATTTTTCTGCATTAAGCCGAGTAGAAATCTTTCTAACTCGAAAGGAAACAACTATTTCGATTAAACATGTTAAAGGCAAACGTCAAAGTTTACCTTTTTTAACCAAGCCAAAGTATATGAGTCGCAAAGCACCCAGCCGTCGCGACTGACAAGTACAGCATTTACTCCGCGAAAATAAAAAAATGCTTGAACTGAAAGACGATTGAATTCTTCCATGATATGTTCGAACAACAATGCCCAGGATAAACCTTCTACTCATACTAACTTCATGCAAAAAAAGTCGATATCTCGAAGAGATCTTTGATTCTTCTCGGCACTTCGTGCCTCGTCGGAAAGCTTCGCTTTCCGAAAACAAATCGTCGCCCTTCGGGCGACGATTTTTTCGCCCCAGGCGACCATTGTCAGAATACGATATCACCAGGCGATCTGCAAACAAGTATCGCATGACGGCGTTTGTATCACGTACGCTTACACGATCGCTTTGAAGGTCGTTTTGCACGGTAGAGATTTTGAATTGCGGACAAACTTGACTCCTCTGTGCCCTGTGTTGTAACATGCAAACCGAAGCATTTCCTAATAAGGATCTGGTCTGAAGTGGGATAAGGTATAATTATGACGGCTCACCCCGCTCAATTTCCCCACTCAGGGACAGGGTGGAATCGTTGGTTTTACTGCGAATACTTAAACTTTTAGACCTCATTTCTAAATGATATGATTATTATATCTTAATTTTGTATTTTTACTAAGGGCCAGCCTGATTCCTAGAAGGCTTACTTGGTTATTAGCTTGTCCAGTTTGGCTTGTATCTGTTCTTGACGGCCACAAGTACGAACTTTGCTCCCCACTGCAAACAAGAAGATTTAAGTTTTTTAAAACCGTCACCTAAACCCTATTAGTTTAGCCTTCTTCTGATAATATAACTCTATTATCCAACCAGTTTCTATTGCTATTCATTAACATTATATTTTTTTTCAAAGGAAAACTGCCCTTTTGATAGAATTGTTTAGTTTTGTTTCCTCACACATCCAAAAATATTAAAGAAATGGAACTTTATGTAAGTCCCAGTAAACAGTAACAGTAAACCTTAATTCAGTAGTCTGAAGTACTGAGTACATGTAGTAGTAGTAACTACGTGAAGACTGAGTAAAAGGGATTGAAACGAATTGCAAAATGTTTTGTCTTAATTCTTTCGGCGGCTCTGGCCATCCCAATAAAATGTTTCGTTTTCCATCGCCCGACCGACCCATTTTTTTCGAAAAGTAAAAAAAACAATCCAGATTCACTAGTCAAAGAAGCAAGTACTTCAATTTACAAGCACACGATCTTGTTTTATTAACAACAATTGGTATGATGTGATGTCTTTGTCTTTAATAAACATCGATAATACGTTATTTAAAGACTGTTAAGGAAAAACGAACGAAAAGACCACGTTTTCGAGTTGACTTTGTAATCAGGCTTTCTTACTAAGCAGCCCGGCCTTCTCTGGAACCCAGAACCCTTCATGTGTTCATTCTGTTTTTTTGCCCGACCGACCGACCCACCATCACAAGAGACGGAGCGATGGGAAACAAAACATTTTATTGGGATGGCCTCAGCTTCAACTTCTTATACGACCTCTAATAAACGTGCAATTTAATTTTCTTTCACCAGCATAAAATGCAAATGAAGAATGATCAGAGGTATCATCAACTTACTAAACAACCAGGCGGGGCACATCATCTTCGTCAGTGCAAAGTCTTACGGGGTTTCCTTGCTCTGTTTTCCAAGATTCCTAATATGAAAAAGAAACATTGACCTTCATTTAGTTAATTAGACAACAAGACTCCCTTGCACATGCAAAAGGTCCTGTACAAAGGCTTGCCACAATAGATCATCCTATTTATAAAGAGAGTCTGCACATGTTTTGCTCAGTACTGGTTTTACTGTGAATATTCCGTCCTCGTTCGGTTCCTTCGCTTCAAATCTTTATTTAACTTTTACATGTCCTCGACCTCTTGTCTAAATAAAATTTTTATATGTTAATTTTGTATCCTTTCCCGCTCTTCTGAAGGGCTAGCCTGATTCCTAGAAGGCTTACTTGATTATGAGCTTGTCCAGTTTGGCTTGTACCTCTTCTTGACGGCCACACGTACGAACTTTGCACTCCACTGCAAACAAGAAGATTTCAATTTTTTTAGTTTTCTAAATTATTTTAGCTTGTTGCAGATCGCTTTTTAATATCGATTAATATTTATGAAGGAAAACTGCACGTTAAAGGAATCGTTTACTTTTGTTAGCTCGTACATCCAAGAATAGTGAAGACATGGAAAAATTTTGTTGGACTCATAACTTGTGTTTAACAACAGTAACTGAGTACACCCCGGGGTACACCTTGCTTCAGTAGTGTGAAGCACTGGGTGGTATATCGGAATCGGATAAGTGTAACTTATAAACACAGAGCCGGATTAAAGGGATTGAAATGAACTGCAAAATGTTCTGCCTTGTTTCGGCGGCTCAGCTTCAACTTCTGACGTGGTTGAAACAGAAAGTAAAACATATTCCACGAAACGTGTTATTTGAAATGTAAATGAAGAATCAACATCAACTTACTAAACAACAAGGCGGGGCTCATCGTTTTCTTCAGTGCAAAGTCTCACAGGGTTTCCTTGCTCTGATTTCCAAGATTCCTAATACAAAAAAGAAACATTGTCCTTTTATTAAGAAGAACGAAAAGCACTGCATACCATTGCTTCACCAAGCAAGACCAAGCGAGACTTCCTAATATATTTTTTGGCATACATGAGGTAAAAAATCACACTTAACTTTTTTTAAAGTTACAAAAGGATGACAGCAAGAGGATTCGAACCCGGGTCGTCGGATTACCCTTATTCCACCCTTGCACTTCTTCACATCATGTACATTATGATACCCCTTTGTACCTTGACACGGTAGCAGACTGTTAAGCTCGTTTACGCCCCTATATAGACTACGTTCGTAGCGACGAAGCTAACCTATCTGGTAGGCCCGGGCCTACAAAATTTTCAGCATCGTATTTTTGACTCGGATCTGTAAAATTTGCAATAAAACAATTCAGACTGAAGCATCTGCAATGTCGTATCTAAAAATTACAAATCCCAGAACTATCCTTTCGCGATGAGAGATTGAAAGAAAATAAGTGCAATTCTCTGTTGTGAAATGATATATTTAGGGGGTGTCGAAATATAAATAAAATTCCAAAACGTGAAGCGAAGGGCATTTGCAAAAGTCTTTATCTGAAAAATTTTCCCGATAAAGGGTATTAGCGGATACCCAAAAAAGGTGGCCTTAACAGTCCGATTGACGTGGCTACAACTCTTTAAAAAGTTCGCCATGTTACGCTTGATAGCATTTCGTTTGCCACTGCTTATATGAAAGAAGATGAGAGAAATATTCGAACTACCGTTTTGAGAGAAAACAAACTAACCCAGGCAACGGGCTCTTGACTGTGACCTTTGAGGCGAAGAAAAAAAGGGTTTCCTCTTATAAATTTGCATTGTTGTCAGTATTCTGACGTCACATGCGACTTCAGTGACCGGGATGATATGAATAAGGGATATTTCGAAAAGAGAGATTCGAATGGCAAATCGGTCAGTATTAACCGGGATTGCGGACTAGTGTCTGGGTATAAAACACAGTATTAACTGACGCAGGCTACGGACTGCGGACTGAGTATAAAATACGGACAAGAGTATAAACTGTAGAATAAGAATTGTAAAATGCAAAAAACGCAAACTGAGTTTAAAAATAATGAAACCGAGGCTACAGGCAAAAAATTGTGATTCACCTCAGCAAAGTACCTACAGTCGAAACAGCTCTAGCGTTCTGATCAAACGTGAAGAGCTCTTCTCTTCAATATCCCATTCTTGCCGGCGAATATTTTAATCGAGAAAATTAGGTACATCAGGTCGAAACGCACTGAATGTCTAGCTCACTCTATGCAATTAACTATGTTTAGACAGTTAGCGTTTTTATTAGTAGCGGTGATATTCGAGTTTTGGCCAACTGATTTTCGAAATGATATTTTGAATCTTACTTATGACGCACTTGTGTTACTCGACCTTACTCGGTTCTTCTTCTGACATTTTGCATATATTTAATCCAAAGCAAGTGCTGTACATAGAAGCAACCTCCAACCATGCTACTCAGTTAAGCTGTGAAACCTACCATCAACTCCGGCCCTGCTAAAATTTGTTACACGAGTTTCGTTTCTTCAAGCGAACGTTTCCTTTTTCTAAAGGTTCGTGGCTGATTAACGAAATACCGTCGATGTTATGGCAGTTTTGTGCCCTATAGTTGTCAGCTTTTGTCAGCTTATTTTCCTTCCTAGCATTTGATTGGCCAGAAATTTAAATGAGGTAAAAAAAAAAATTTGGGGGGCCAGAACTCTCGCACTTGCTTACTTCTGTTCTGCATTTCTTTTATTTATAATTATCTCATGTGATTCCTGAACGGCCCATCAGACGGACGTATTTACGAAAATACGGAGTAAATTTTACTTGTGATATATCACATTCAGCCGATTACATTGTGACCTTAAGAAAGAAAGAGGCGATATTTGCCTTATCAGCATAAGCGCTTCAGTTTCTGATCGAGCTACAAAAATATCAATTCTGAACATTACAAGAGCGTGACACGATTAACTTTCGCTTTAAATATTAATACCTTTGGAGACCCGCGGTGACTCATCCTCGGAGACCCGGGGGCAGTTTGTGGGGCAAGAGAAACGCGAAAAAGCGGGTAAAAAATAGCGCGAAACTGCCAGTTACATAAATCAGCATCTAAAAGTTCTATTGACTGAAAGTGCCTCTGGGGAAAGATTCTTACCAGACCAGTTCAAAAAGCTCTCTGAATACTGCCTCGTGATTGGGCAGAAAAATCTTTTGTTTTCCCTTTGTATTATTCTGCCCAATCGGCGAACAGCTTGACTGCGGTCCTTTTGTTGTGTTCTCATGCAAACGAAGTATGTACACAAAGCCAGTTCGCTCGCTATATCTGTCTTGCTTTTTAGCGGAGAATTTGCTCGGGAAGGAAACGTTTCGGCTAGTGCCTCCCCTGGTCCAAAACGTCGAAAGTTTGACGGCCATGCCCGCGGAGAAACGGCGGATTCTTCAGATTGTGGTCGATCGCAGGAATCGTAACACTTGAATGCTACTTGCGAGCTATTAAAGTTTGTGTGCGATATGCAGCTTGTTGCACTGCTATAAAAATGGATGTTTTTCAGATCTTTTACGGAAAGATTGATGACAGTTTGAGGCGAAACTTTTCCAAACAAGAGTATATTTTTCACGAACAAACCAGGCAGATGTGTCAAGCGGCCGATCGCGACTAGCTACGCGTGCAAAGCGTGCAGCAGCGATTCTAGCACTGGCTTTTGTGTACAAAAGGACCGAAGTCAAGCTGGTCGTCGATTGGGCAGAATAATACAAAGGGAAAACAAAAGATTTTTCTGCCCAATCACGAGGCAGTATTCAGAGAGCTTTTTGAACTGGTCTGGTAAGAATCTTTCCCCAGGGGCACTTTCAGTCAATAGAACTTTTAGATGCTGATTTATGTAACTGGCAGTTTCGCGCTATTTTTTACCCGCTTTTTCGCGTTTCTCTTGCCCCACAAACTGCCCCTGGGTCTCCGAGGATGTCCCCAGGGGCACTTTCAGTCAATAGAACTTTTATATGCTGATTTATGTGTGTAACTGGCAGTTTCGCACTATTTTTTACCCGCTTTTTCGCGTTTCCCTTGCCCCACTAACTGCCCCTGGGTCTCCGAGGATGGCGGTGACTTTGAACTCTTATAACTTTTTTAAGATTCAACCAAACGCGGCCAAACTTTCTGAGTTTTCCTAACATTTATCTGGCAATAATGTGGTAGGCTGGCTAATGTGTCAGGAACTTGACATTTCCATGGCAACGGCATTTTGACAGGCACGTTTTTTTTTTGCGTGTTTCTGTTAATAAAAATTAACTATAATGGAATTATTTTTACATTTTTACGGTTTTAAAGCACATTTTTATTGATTTTTAGTACTTTGCAGTAATTTTGGGTGGTTTTCTGGCATTTTGGAAAAATTTTGAAATCCAAGATGGCGGATCAAAGATGGCGGCTGTTTGGACATCATGATGTAATTGTCACGTGATGTGACGTCACCATCCCACGTGACGTATACCAAAAGAAAGATGTTTGAACATACAATACATCCTGTAAGTTTCATTGTGATTGCATAAATATTCTGGAAGCCCCCCCCCCCCCCCCCGGTCAGAGAAAGTCAAATAAAGCCCGGTCTGAATTAGTCTCCCTCGCAGCCGTTCTTAGTGTCGTCACGCAACAAAAATTCCTCCCCACAAACGGCTGCTCACATTCGAACAAAATTCCTTTCCGCATTTCAACCAATCACCATTCGGTTCATATATCTCGGGAACCGTGCCCGCCAAAGTAATCAACCAATCGCGTTGCGTGTTTTATCTTGCAGTTCTCAGTTCAAAATGTCGAAGAGGCTTTGTTGTTAGCAATACATTTCAAATTTCGAGCTTAAATGCAAATGCGTTGAGAACCATTTCGATTTTCCGGCGATTATTCTGATTTGTTCATGTCTGGACGTGAATGTGATCTGCTATTCAGCGACCAGCGAGTTGTCAGTTTGCAAAGTCGGCTATTGGACGGCTTATAAGACCTTATATTTATAACCTTTTAATTGGCCTCTGATCATCTTCAAGAGCTTAAAACTGAATTGATGGGAATCTTTAAGGATCAGGAAATTCCAAGAACGGAACGCTTATTAAGAGTCGAGAAAGACAATGAAGAAACCACGGCAGCTCCATGCCGTGGGAAAGCTTCGAAATCAGTTTACAATTTCTGATCAATACCACTTGACAATGACTTGATACAGGAGAGACTGCGTGCGAAATACATGGGATCGAATGTCATTTGAAACGCAGACATGCAGCATGATTTCAACGCCGCAAAATTACAGGAGTTACTCTGTGTATTTGATTAGTTTCTGCTCCAAATTCAAACCGAAATAACATTGTCTTTGTAATCATGCAAGTGAATTAAAAATACGCCGTAGAGAATTTTAAAAGCTGACACAACAGTCCCGTGAATGATTCTAAATGCTCGGTGATTTCGTTGAATATCGAATCCATTGTCAATTTTATTCGAATGTTTCAAAACGCGTTGACAATGTTTTGAAAATATATTTAGAAATGAATTGCAACGCTTTCTGGTTCGGTCGAAAAAAATGCCAACGTTTTCTAAACGCATCCAAATGTTCTTCTCTACAACAACCCAGTTCGCGGGAAACACATGTTGATTGCAATCTCCTGTGCTGTGATTGGTCACATAAGAAACAAAGGGAAAGGAATGTTGTTCGAATGTGAGCAGCCGTTTGTGGGGAGGAATGTTGCGTGACGACACTAAAAACGGCTGCGAGGGAGACTAGGGGTGCGTTTCTTTGGGAAAAATCCGAATCCGGATTCTTGATCCAAAAACGGATTTTGCGTTTCTTTACCTATATCCGAAAATGGATTAATCTTGGATCAATGATCTGAAGAATCCACACTTCGAGTGGATACATCAGATCATATCTGAATCCGGATTTTTAGGATTCATGATCCGTGCGTTTCTTTGGGAAAGGATTCGAAAAAAGTACCTTGGCCCAGCGGTCTTTGCTGTGAAAATACAGGTTCGCTCTTTGTAAACACTGCCATACGGAAAGTTTTAGGCGGTTATTTCGATCAAAATACAAAAATATTTCACGATAAAAGGAAACGGTAGCTTCAGATAGGTATGTAGTATCATTTTAAACGGGATACAGGTTTTCTAGAACAGCTACTGTGTGCCTACGGAAGTTGTATCCTTTTGAAATTGTCACGAGTGAAATTTGCACTGATCATTTCGCAATCATTCTTCGCTCTCAGATGCATTCTCGCCACATTGTTATTAACGCTAAAGAAGATCTACTTCGACGTGTGGTTTTTGTAAAAGATTTTGTATGCTAAAATTATTTTAGCTAGGATACATTCGACGAAAAATAAATTTGTGCTGATATTTTATGTTCTGTGCGAAATGTGTTTACGGGGTTGTCATGGCAAAAAATCCATTTTCGGATTATTCGTTTCTTTGGGAGCAAAGTATCCGTGTGATCTGAGATCAATAATCCAATTTTGGATTTTCCCAAAGAAACGCACCCTAGGTCTGAATAGGGTTAAGTTTAATCTAGAAAATACGGTACTTCCTCCACGCTTTGTAAATAGCCAACTGGTCAGCCTCCTACCAGTTGGGGTTTTTAACTAGTTTATGTTCGATTTGCAAATTTGTTTTGCATATAATTCAGTGCTAGGCACATTGACACTTAAATAAAAGTTATTTATTTATTTATTTATTTATTTATTTATTTATTTATTTATTGTGTCGACCTAGGCTAGGAGCCGGTAGGTTCAACCATTGCTCTTCGGCTGCTTTAGAAACTATCTGAATTATCGAAGATCAAACCATTAAAGAGCTAAAACATAAATGGGTAACATAAAAAAGTGAGATAAAGGAACTTTAATGTTAACTGGCACGCTCACTTCCGAATGCCTTAACCTGCGATCAGGCGATCTTTTTTTTTTCGAAAGGGAGACGGGAAAAAAACTCGTTGGAAGAACTTCCTAAACGTCTTCACGGAAGCAAATTGGATGGGGCGCTAGTCCATCGCAGGGTTACCCCCCAGCAGTAAATTCGCCGGTACCCACTTATACACCTGGGTGGAGAGAGGCAGTATGAGAGTAAAGTATCTTGCCCAAGAACACAACGCAGCGCCCAAGACAGGTCTCGAACCCGGGCTGTTCGGCTCGAAGTCGAACGCGCTAACCATTAGTCCACCGCGCCTCCCAAGCCAACCGCCTTAATTCACCAAAAATGAAAAAAAAGACACGCGAAAATTAAGGTGCAAAAAACATTGTCACTAATTAAGCTAAGACAGGAGCCAAATTTAAATTAATCTGTTGGTACATTGTAACCGTAGACTGAGAAACTTCATAACGCGTAGCTGTTCAATTGAAATGTATTTCCAGCCGTTTTAGGCTACTCAAAGTGTAAATGGAAATTTCCTGACACAATATGCCCCCGGTCGTCGACTGGTAACTAGTACCGGTTAGCCTGCTATGCACTCCGGTTAGCCTACTATGCACTTCGGTTAGCCTACTATGCACTTTTTTTTAGCCTACTATTCACTTCGGTTAGCCTACTATGCACTTTGGTTAGACTGTTTACGGTTAGCTATCGATATTTGTAAGGGAAACATGATATATAGTTAAAATTTACGCTTTCTTGGGAGCCGGCTCCCGGTGGCGTAGCGGAATCACACTCGCTCTTCAGGCAGACGACCCGAGTTCCACCCCGGGGCACATTATATCGAACAATCTCGTTTTTCCTCTTTCAAAAAATCGAAAAAAACATTTTAGTGTCTAAAGTGGGCGTAAAAAAAAATTGCCCGGAACCTTGCGATCGGGCAATTATATTACCTTCGCGCTCTAGGCTTTTAAATTTAATTGGTCCATTTTTTTTTTCGAAAGAGTGGCGCTATCCACTGGAAAATGATTTATTCAGTGGATGACACGAATTTAACGAATAATTTTCACTACAAAAAATATCACGACAAGAAATTTTTGACTGAATCAATCAGTTCCTATTCAGTTATTTTTGCGTACTACACTAACTCGTATGTGTGCAATTTATACCGGCGTAGTAATAATAGCCATAGGAAATATTAACCCTGGAATGGTGAGTCGAGGAGCGAGAGGAGGGGATGTTTATGTAATCATGTTGTCCTCGATGATATTTGAGTTACTGATTTTGGAAATTATATTTTGAATCTTACTCCTTGATGCGTTTTAGTGCTGGTCGTGTTACTTAGTTAACCCTGGTTAACCCCTAACCCAAAGCAAGTGCTGTTCATAGAACCAACCTCCAACCATGTGAAACTTACCATAGTCAGCTCTGGCTCAGCCAATAATATTAGTTACCACGAGTTTCGTATCTCCGAGCGAACGTAACGTTTCCCTTTTTCTGAAGGTTGTATAATAATGTTATGCGGAACGTAAACACCGTCGCGCTGATGTTGTGATGTCTGGTGTTTTACGGCGGATGTGGCTTGTCGATATCATTTTCCTTCCTCGCCATTTGATTGGTCAGAAATCGAATGAGGTGAAAAGTTTTGTTTGGCGCCAAAACCACTCGTCATGGATACTTGAACTTCCGTTTCCTCTTACGAAAAAATAGCAAAGATAACGAAATACTCATCTCTCTTGAATCTCCCATTTCTGAAATTTCTACGATTTTTTTTTATTATTATTCTGGTCGTAAAATTCTGGTTTCTTGTTCGAAATCCCATATTAATCCTTGGGAATACAGCCGGTGAGCTCATCCTCTCCCTCAAATTATTAATATTCAACCCCCCAAAAACGTGACTATTCCGTTTGCTTTCTTTTGTTTAATTATCTCACGTGATTTCTGAGCAATCAGGTGGACGTATTTAAGAAAATCAGGAAAATACGGAGTAAATTTTAGTTTACTCGAGAGATCACATTCAGCCGATACGGATAACACTGTGACCTTTGTGGTGCAAGAGGCGATATTAGCAGCGCTTCAGTTTCTGATCGAGCTACAAAAATTTCAATCCTGAACATTAAATGTTCAGGATTGAAATTTTTGTAGCTCGATCAGTACAAGAACATGACACGATTAACTTTCGCTTTGAATATTTAATACCTTTCATGCTGTGATGCGAGTTTGAAAACTCAAAATTTTACAAAGAATCTATAGGCACATTAGCGCTTTTGCAACCAGAAAGTTGGTAGTTTTTAAAAGCAATTATCTCCTTGAATATTAAACGCAGAGCACTGAAAATTTGGTCGATTATTTGAATTAACCATCTGGGGTCCATGATGTTTTCTCTTTGCAAAGTCGTATGCTATAAATGAAGCAAAATGTAGACAATGACGTCAGGGATTCGCGTGACAGACGAAAGTCACACAAGACAACAACTTTTGAGCGATTGCAATGCTTTTGCAGACGACCCCAGGGTTTGTTTCAAACTTGGCCTTGTGTACCCGGTGCCGGTGTTTATTTGACTTCGATATAGTTTATTCGAGTCCAGTGGTTTTTATTCATTAAGTTGGTCAGAAATGTAGTCTGAAATGCAGCCGTCCTCTCGTTGGGGGGTTGGGACGAGAGGACGGCTGACATTTCAGACTACCGGTAGTCAGAAATGTATCTTTTTTTTTCAGAAATGTATCTTGCCATTATGCCTACAGCTTATTTGTCATAAATTATTTAAATGCTTGAGAGGCTTATTTACAACTCCACCTTGGAGACCTGGCGTTTAACCGAGTAAATACGGTACTTCGATATTTTGTCGACCCGGAAGCCGGCAGTTGAACCATCGGTTACTCTAGAAACTTATTTACAAAAGGCTAAGATATAATTATCGGAGATCAAACCATTGAAGAGCTAACGTAACATTAAAAAAAGTCGGTGAGGGTAAAAGACGGAATGAGTTTGCGGAATGGCATGTGGCATGACTTGCGGAATGGCATAATTATGCGGAATGTAATTTACGCGGAATGACTCATTGACATAAATTTTACTGAAGAGCGCGCCAATTTTTAAAGAGCAGCCGCTTTATTAAATACTGCGGGCTTAATGATGACAATCAATTGAAGATACAGTAAGTCGTATGATGTTCTTCACGGATTCTACGAAAAATATTTCGGCGGCCAGTGTTTCCCCAATGCTAAGGATTTCCCATTCTGTGGACGGTTTATAGCTTTTAGTCAAAAGAAAAAAACAGCGACGGAAAAGCATCCGACCGTAGATCTTTATCGCGAACCGAAAAATGCCTCGGATACATCTTTGTATTAATATTCATGTAGCGGTTTATATTGGTATAAGTTAAACATAACATGGAGACAGAAAGTCCAGTTTTGGCAGATGTCATCTCAGCCTCAGTAAGTACAGGGTACAAAGCAGAGAGATTACGAACACTACGGCATATTTGTTTCATTTGAAGTTTACTAGCCTTGCTTTTCGTTAGTCTCCTTCGCAGCCGCTCGGGCTGAAATGACACAACGCTCCCGGTTCGGCTCGAGTGCCGGGCTGCGAAGGAGACTAGCTTTTCGCCTCCCATTATGAAGACTATGTAAACTCAGTGGAAAACTTGAACATCAACTCAAAAAAGCGGCAACCGACCGCCGATCGAGTAGAGCGAAACTTTCATATAGTGACTGTAGTCACTGCACGGTAAAACAAGCTATCGTATTTTCAAATCTAGCTCGCATTGCAGATTTACCGATAAGGCAGATAAGGAATCCGGCGAGTAATTACCACTGCCTACTTGTTGTGAATACTTGGCTTTCTCTTAGGAAAAGAAAATCATTCGCTAAACATACATTTTATTTTACCGCAAAGATCACGAGACGCACATCGATTAAATCCACTGCGGTGTAAATAGTGTCACACCAGCGGAGAGGCCGTGTCACGATCTCTTCATCGCTGTAATAAAAAGCTAGAAATATACCAAAAGTAGTTGTCTTCAATGAAACCACTAGCTTTTTCCCACCCGTAGCAAGTTTTGATTTAGAAAGAAACGATTCCTGGAACAAGGCAGTGACACGGTCACACATTATTTCGCGGGCGACTAACAACACGTCACTTGCTTTCATTTATTTAAATGCGTTGTCTTTTTAAAACTTCTCTTCAAATGGGTTGAACTTGACAGTTGAGTGTCTTGCCTTGAAGTACGTAGCTTTAGAACGAATATCGTTCTGTATTTTGAGGCAAATAGACGAGAGTTTTCATTCATGTTAACAGAACTACTCACACTGTACTCAGCCAACGCCAGCAAGTCGATAATTCAAGTCCTCGGAAGCGTCACGGCAAATAACGAAAATAATTTCTCTGCTTCTGTTCGGCGTAAATCGGTGATTTGAACGGTGAAATGATCTTTACAACGATGTTCTATGGAAGTTTCCTCGTCCATACTGCTCAGTCCTTGATTGTTTGAGCCAGCAGTATTTAACAAGGCGGCTTCTCTTTTAAAATTTGGCGCGCTTTTTAGTATAATTTATGTAAATGAATCATTCCGCGTAAATTACATTCCGCATAATTATGCCATTCCGCAACTCATGCCACATGCCATTCCGCAAACTCATTCCGCCTTTTACCCTCACCGAAAAAAAGTGAGATAAAGAAACTTTAACGTTAACTGGCACGCCTGTTCCCGAATGCCTTTGCTATGCCTTCCACGTATCTGACGCATGCAATAAACTTAGGTACTATACTAGAATGATTAAACTGAGTAAAAAACGCAACCTGTATAGACAGATATGTTACATCAGGGCAACAGCAGAGCAAAAAAAACGCGATTGAATTCAAGACAGGCACATTAGTCTAGCTAAGACAGGAGCTAAGCTTATTTGAAAGCATTTCATTGATTCATCTGTATGGCACACTGTAACTTTTAATTGAAGGGATGTAAAATCTGAAAGAGTCTCGGCAAATTTTAGGGGAGTCTCGAGATTTCGGTTTCGCAAACTAGTGTCTCGGAAACTCGCGCTCGCAGAAAGTAAAGTTGGTCTCGGAATCTCGAATTTTGCAATTTGAATTTCGGAATCTCGCAAGCCAAGCAAAAGTTTTATCTGAATGAACTGTGATAAAACAACAGCAAAGCAAAGAAAAATCACGTTATAATGTTCTATAATGCTTTAAAATTGCCGTTCCGATTTACCTATAAATAATTTTTAGTACAATGTATACAGCAAACAGAGAGCTACAGAGTGCTGTAAAAGTCTCGTTCCCGGATTTTCGAATCGCGGCGTCTCGGTCTCAGATTTTAACCAAGGGTCTCGGCGTCTCGGCGAGTCTCGGATTTTACCATTCTACACCCTAATTGATAACGCGTAGCTGCAGTCAGAATATGCCCCCCAAACTTTGCGATCAGGCAAACTGTTGGTCCTCCGTGTAGTCTGCGTAGGCGCGCGCACTCTAGGCTTTAAAATTTTGTCAGTCCGTACTTTTCTCTGAAAGAATGGCGCTATACACTAGAAAGTGATTTATCCAGAGTTCATGAATTATAAACTAAAAAAATATCATCATCGTCATCATCATCATCATACTCACTTTAATAACATGGGTTTACTGGCGATATCTCGTTCACATTTCAAGCAATGCAAAAACTCTCTGTTAATCTCATAAATCTATGTTTTGCGGTGTTTTGTAAATTTTTGAGGATTTTTGGAGGAAATAGTTTTTCTCAAAGCAGTTGTAAAATTTAGATAAATATAAAAAAGTATTGAAGATTTTAAAATGTAGTTTTAAAATTAGAATGTGAAGTTAGAAATTAGTAGATGAACACCAATTGCCTTCTAAGCATAATTTTCTTTCTTCTACCCCTTCTTTAAACCTCGCAAAATTTCAATCAAATTCACATTTATAAGAAAATGACCTCTATCAGAAGTTCATATCAATTTTAACGTTGAAATTCGATTTTTAGAGAATTCATTTTTCGAGCCAGTTTTCTTATTTTTTGTATTTTGTTTATTCCTAAAGGTTATGAGCGTGTCACGATTTTTGTAACACGCTTTTAGTGATGCTTCCTTGACATAAAATTTGTATGTACAGTGGAACACCGCTCTACGGACTTTCACATTCAGTTCAAGTATCCGTACTTTTTTTGCCTCATACGAATTGACCAATCAAATGAGAAGGGAAGATGATATCGACAAGCCTTCGCCACATCCCCCGTAAAACACAACATCACCGAGACGGTATTCAGTTTCGAAATACGGGGTGGATTTTACGCGTGATATTCAGGCGATTACGCTGTGACCTTTGAGACGAAGAAGGCGAAAGATTTCCTCTTGATTTCGTATCGTTGTATCCGGCGTGATAAATACACGTACAATTGTATAAATTTGAAAAAAAGGTAGGTAAACCCGAAATACTACGCTGAATTGCAGATCAAGTTTCACTGCGTTTCAGACAAAACGTGCACTTTCCCTACACCGGAATATTCTAAATTTAGCAACGTCTTGTTAAAGAAATGAATGAAATATTTAAGGTTGTGGAATATTCTTGGAGTTAGCTATAGCTGATGTATAAGAATTGGTAGTATGATGAAAGTTCTGACGAAAGTAAATTCTAAGAGTAAATATTTATGCAAGGCCATCGTCATGCGAGTTCTCTTGAGAGCAGACTTGAGACAACTAAAAGCTGCAAGCTAATTTCGTTGAAAAGAAATAAAAAAATTGTTTTTCAATGCGAAGATTATTTCCTAGTATTACAATATGTAAAAAGGTATGATTATATGATTACACTTTCAACAACATAAAAGGTAAAATTTGAAAATGGGCCATACATCAGAGACCACATACCAATTTGCACAAGAAAACCAGAATTGCCGGAAACTTTCACTTATTCTTTACCTCTTACGGTTTAACACCACTTAAGGTCGCGGGGGATACCTACGCATGAATAAATTCATGAAGCGAAATTTTGCTTGACCTGCATCTTTTAAAACGCTTATTTCTCGGCTGTTATGGGTGCGATTTAGCTCAAATTTTACAGGGACATAAAGAAATGATGAACGATTATGAATGTAATCTTTTATTCGGTAGATTGCATTTAACGGCGATGTTATAGCCTCGTTAGTGCTAAATTGAGAAAAACATGATTTTGTGGCAGAGTTTGCGGAACGAGTAGGAGACAGCACACTGTGATCTTGTCAAAAACTAATCAGTCAATACCTCTAGAGTGTCATAACAGAAGCGGATTTTTTAATTTAAAGTTTGCCAGCAAGTTATGGCGGTTTAAGTGCGCAAATTTGAATTTAATGTCTTCTACCTCTTTCTGAAAGCGCTCTTTTAAAATTCCGCTTCTGTTGTGACACACTACAGTACTCATAGTTTACCTATCTGCAGTGACAAGTCATGACGTTCTGTATCCGTGCTGTATTCTCTGCCACAAAATTGTCGGAAAAGTCCAAACTTTGAGATTTCCGAAGGTGTCCCGACCTAAATACGATCATTTTGTCAAGGAGAGATATAATTATGGTAGTTATATTCCACGCTTTTATGGTGAGAACAATGCGTTTTTAAAAAGGACACCATTGTTTATGCCGAATATTTTGTGATTACTCTGAGTTGCAATAATATTCAAATTTGAATGAAAATAAGTTCAAAGACTTCCTACAATCTGTATGAACGTATATCGCTAAGCGTTGTTTTAAATTGTTTAAAATATTAAAGAAACAGGGATTTTTTACAAATCACGCGCACGTACCCATATTTTTATCCAGTCATGAATGTCACGTAAAGTTGTCGATGTCAGTCGTTGTACTTCGTGCATACGCTTTAAATAAATGCATAATGATGAGCCTAAGGTGTCCCCCGCGACCTTAAGTTTGAAAACAACGTTGCGCGCGAGCGATCATGAAGTTGAACCAAAGTATTCATGGTTGAACGCGTACGGTTGATAAATAAATTTTACGTCGGCTGAAATTTGGTCAAATTTAACTTTTTATATACAGCAAATACATCTTTAAAATTTTTGTGAGGCTTTAACTTCAATGTCAAGTCTTCTGCGTTTGTAAACCGAATGAAACTGGACGGCTTTACCGATCTTCACGTAAAATTTATAATTTTATACAAATGCGAAAGAGTCAGACAAATTTGAATTAAAAGTCGCGACACGTTTACGGCTCAACTCAATTTTTATGGTACGTGTTTTCTTCCGATGGTTTAGCGAAGCAAAACCATTTCTGTCAACATAACTACAGAAGGGTTTTTAAAATCTGCGCCAGTTAAAAATATTTGAAAGAGTTTTTGCCACAGAATACTAGTAAAATATATTTATCGGCAGATCGCTCATGCGAAACGACGTCAGGCTCTTCAACTTCAACCAAATATTTTGTAACTCTAGCCACTGGAATCGCTGGAACATTACCGCTGCTGCCATGTTTTCTTCACCTGAATTTCCGACATGAACATGACTTTCGAGCAACATGTCTTGTTCCTCCTCAACTTGCAAACTAGGGAAGTTTAGCCGGACCAAAGTTGGGGAGTTTGTTCCGAAGTTCGTAATTTGATTGTTTAACCCGCAAAGTAATTGGCTACTTTGTAACGTAGTTCCCAAGAAAACGAGTTTAAATTTGTTTGAATGAATTTTACTGAGAAATAAATGGTTTCTATCGAAAACTCGCAACTTTTTAAAAACACGCGACTTTTTTCAAAACCCGCGACTTTTTCAAAACCCGCGACTTATTTAAAACCCGCGACACGCGACTTGAAACCCGCGACCCGCGACCCGCGGCCATTAGGGAAACTCTCAACTGCAAGCTATCCACGACTTTTTATTGGATTAAATCTGCACGAAAGAATGTGAATAAATTAAAAGTGGTCACACATTTGGGCGCCTTGCTGTAATTAAATGAATGTAAACATGACTTCTCAAAAAGTCGCGTTAACTTTTTACTACTTGCCTCTTGCCTCTTGCCATTTATATAGGTCAGTGATTTATAACTAGAATTGTTGGGTGTTTAACAATGCCATAATCCTTCGTTAGTGCCACAACCTACCACTCATAAACCGAAGTCTTCCTGCAATCAAGGATGTCCCAAAAAATCAAACAAGTTTGTGGATCAGATAATGTGACTTATGACAACAAATGCCACCTGAAAAAAACAGCTTGTGAGAAGAACAAAGAAATAAAGTTTGCGAAGAAAGGAAGATGTCAAGGTAGGTCTCTTGTTATAGAATGATTCCACGTACTAAATGGATACGTGATAATGATAATGATAATGATAATATATTTATATAGCGCATTTTCCATATGTATATGTTCAAATGCGCTTTACACATACTGTAATTTTACTACACAATTGTAAAGGCCAGACCACAACACCGGGAGCTTCGTGCCCTACTCTTTGCGAATAGTGTGTGGGTTCTTTAACGTCCCCTGTTATAAGACTGAAGATACAGGAGACGGGACCTACGGTTTATCGTCCTTTTCCGAGAAGACTAGAATGTCTAACCATTTGCAGATGAAATTACAAAGGCAGCACATTCTCCTCAGTTATTTTAAGACCCTGAGCGTTGGTCCGGTCTGGGGTGCGAACCCACGAGCTCCCGCACAGCAGTCCGGCGCTCTACCAACTGAGCTAACCAGGCGGCGGTGCATGCAACCAGGCGCTAACCAGGCGGCGGTAATAAATGGGTAAAACTGTTGGGTGATTTACTTTGTCATTTTTAATCTTTTGTTGAGTGTTTAACAATGCCATAATCCTTCGTTAGTGCCACAACCTACCACTCATAAACCGAAGTCTTCCTGCAATCAAGGATGTCCCAAAAAAATCAAACAAGTTTGTGGATCAGATAATGTGACTTATGACAACAGATGCCTGCTGAAAAAAACAGCTTGCGAGAAGAACAAAGAAATAAAGGTTGTAAAGAAAGGAAGATGTCAAGGTAGGTCTCTTGTTATAGAGTGATTCCACGTACTAAAATTAATGGATACGTGATAAATGGGTTAAACTGTTGGGTGATTTACTTTGTCATTTTTATTCCTTTTCCTTTCTTCGTTTTTGTCACAAGATACCACATTTGGACGTCTTCTGTGATCTATAACTGAACAGACCCACGGCAAAATGGAATCTATTTGTTTTATATAATAACACAAGACTTCTGCACACTTCATGCAGTGTGAGCAATGCCGCCCGTATACGAGCACTCTTAACCCGATTAAATAAACAGAAAAATGGTCAATTGAAAGTCAATGAAAAAACTAACCTTTATTCCGATTTGGAAAGTTGTTTAAATCTGAAGCATTAACCAAAGCGTTCAACCGCAATTCTTTTGTTTCCCGTGGCGTCGTCCAACTGTACAACATCGGTCAAACTTTCATACAGATTTCGGATAATTTCTCGAATAATTCACTGCCTTCTTCAAGCTTGTTTCGCCCAGTTAAATGCTTCGAAAGGTGAACGATGCGTTAATTTTTTAACTACTTGCCTCTTGCCTCTTGCCATTTATATAGGTCATTGATTTATAACTACAATTGTTGAGTGTTTAACAATGCCATAATCCTTCGTTAGTGCCACAACCTACCACTCATAAACCGAAGTCTTCCTGCAATCAAGGATGTCCCAAAAAAATCAAACAAGTTTGTGGATCAGATAATGTGACTTATGACAACAGATGCCTGCTGAAAAAAACAGCTTGTGAGAAGAACAAAGAAATAAATGTTGTAAAGAAAGGAAGATGTCAAGGTAGGTCTCTTGTTATAGAATGATTCCACGTACTAAATGGATACGTGATATATGGGTAAAACTGTTGGGTGATTTACTTTGTCATTTTTATTCTTTTTCTTCCTTCGTTTTTGTCACAAGATACCATCAATGGACCGAAGTCTTCCTGCGCTCAAGGATGTTCCTTTGAAATTGATCAAGTTTGTGGCTCCGATAACGTGACTTATTATTCAACACATGCGCGCGCTGCCCATATATGGTCAAAATGTTAAGCGCTGCATAATTACCGTTTTTCTTTCTGCAAAATGTGTTTCGATGACAATTTGTCGAATAATAAAACAATTATCCTGCTCAATCTTGCGGAATATCGTCTGATTTTAGCCAACTCGGCCTACGGCCTCGTCGGCTAAGTATCAGGCGATATTCCGCGCGATTTCGCAGGATAATTGTTAATTATGACAACAAGTGTTCGCTGGAAAAGGCAGCTTGCGAGAACAACAAAGAAATAACGATTGTTAAGCAAGGAAGATGTGAAGGTAGGTCTCTCATCTTACAAAGATTCCATTTATTTGGGTAAGTGTCTTGTAGCTTCAATTGCTGGGTGTTTAACAATGCCATTTTCCTTCGTTAGTGCCACAACCTACCACTCATAAACCGAAGTCTTCCTGCGCTCAAGGATGTTTCTTTGAAATCGAACAAGTTTGTGGCTCAGACAACGTGACTTATGACAACAAATGTTTTCTGGAAAAGGCAGCTTGCGAGAAGAACAAAGAAATAACGATTGTTAAGAAAGGAAGATGTCAAGGTAGGTCTCTTATCTTACAGAGATTCCATTTATTTAGGTAAGTGACTTTTAGCTACAATTGCTGGGTGTTTAACAATGCCATTTTCCTTCGTCAGAACCACAACCTACCACCTATAAACCGAAGTCTCCCTGCGCTCAAGGATGTCCCAAGAAAATTGATCAAGTTTGTGGCTCCGATAACGTGACTTATGACAACAAGTGTTCGCTGGAAAAGGCAGCTTGCGAGAACAACAAAGAAATAACGATTGTTAAGCAAGGAAGATGTGAAGGTAGGTCTCTCATCTTACAAAGATTCCATTTATTTGGGTAAGTGTCTTGTAGCTTCAATTGCTGGGTGTTTAACAATGCCATTTTCCTTCGTTAGTGCCACAACCTACCACTCATAAACCGAAGTCTTCCTGCGCTCAAGGATGTTTCTTTGAAATCGAACAAGTTTGTGGCTCAGACAACGTGACTTATGACAACAAATGTTTTCTGGAAAAGGCAGCTTGCGAGAAGAACAAAGAAATAACGATTGTTAAGAAAGGAAGATGTCAAGGTAGGTCTCTTATCTTACAGAGATTCCATTTATTTAGGCAAGTGACTTTTAGCTACAATTGCTGGGTGTTTAACAATGCCATTTTCCTTCGTCAGAACCACAACCTACCACTCATAAACCGAAGTCTTCCTGCGCTCAAGGATGTCCCAAGAAAATTGATCAAGTTTGTGGCTCAGACAACGTGACTTACGACAACAAATGTTTTCTGGAAAAGGTAGCTTGCGAGAAGAACAAAGAAATAACGATTGTTAAGAAAGGAAGATGTGTAGGTAGGTCTCTCATCTTACAAAGATTCCATTTATTGGGGTAAGTGTCTTGTAGCTTCAATTGCTGGGTGTTTAACAATGCCATTCATTTTTCTTCTTCAGTGCTCAAACCTACCACTCATAAACCGAAGCCTTCCTGCATTCAAGGATGTCCAAAAGAGATTGAACAAGTTTGTGGCTCAGACAACGTGACTTATGACAACAAGTGTTTGCTGGAAAAAACAGCTTGCGAGAAGAACAAAGAAACAACGATTGTGAGCAATGGAAAATGTCAAGGTAGTGTCTATTATCTAGAAATATCTTATTTAACAGACTGGCGATTTATTTATGGGTACATTGAATTTTTCTTTGGTTTTTAACAATGCCACTTTTTTCTCCTTGTCACAAGATACCATCAATGAACCGAAGCCCTCATGTGTTCAAGGATGTTCCAAAGATCTGAAACATGTTTGCGGCTCAGATAACGTGACTTATGACAACAAATGTCTGCTGGAAAAAGCAGCTTGCGAGAAGAACAAAGAAATAACGATTGTAAAAAATGGAAAATGTCAAGGTAATGTCTTTTTCTCTAGAAATTTCCCACTTAACAGACAGGTGAGTGATTGATGGGTACATTGAATTTTTTGGTGATTAACAATGTCACTCTACTTCCTCTGTGTCACAAGCTACCACCAATGAACCGAAGTCTTCCTGCGATCAAGAATGTCCCAAAATACTGGATTATGTTTGCGGCTCAGACAACGTAACTTATGACAACAAGTGTTTGCTGAAAAAGACAGCTTGCGAAGGGAACAAAGAAATAAAGGTTGTGAGAGACGGCATATGTTTAGGTATGTCCATTGTTTGTACTGTGAAAATGTTAAAAGTGAAAACGTAATATAGTGCAATTCCTTTAGAATATGAGAAATTTTTCAACATATTTGCGTGAAGCCATACTCGATGAAATGAGATCGCTAGAGGAAGTAGTCAAGCAGTCATAACTTCTTGTGTATTTTGGCCCCAAGGCCGGGTTTGTTTAAATTCCAATTAACATTAATACAGGATTAAAAGTTGAACGAGTGTTTAATTTCTGATGTAATGTATATGAAATGATTCATATATGAACTGCGGATGTATATGAGAGTGATAAATGATTATCGCAGTGAATTTCCAATTGTAAAACAATGAAAACTCCGCAGTTTCGGAGCACGCAAACGAAACGGGGCATATTCCTTTATGGAATCAAGTCAAGTTTATCGATCGTGACCCTCACCGATACACACGCAGGGTCAAAGAGGCTATCCAAGTAAGACTTCATACTAATAACATCAATAGAGATAGCGGAATTGAAATTCCTGAAGCATGGATACCTACGATCAGAAAGCATAACAGCCGTTCAACTACAAAGCGGACCTACGAGGGAACACCATCTGTTAGTCGGAATAATAATGAGGATCGAAATGCACCAATCACAGCGAACCAACGTGCATAAATAGCGACACGTAAACAATCGACCTCATCGCCTGATGAAGACTAGCAGTATTGCATTCGAAACGTCGCGATCAACATCTCAAAGCGATTCTATCGTGAGACAAACGAATAAACGTTCATTACCTATCTTACACCACGATGAACAATATTCACATCTTTAATGACAATGTTTTTATTTCTGATTTTTTGTGGAGTTTGAGATCAGTCAACGTCAAAACTGGAGAATTAAAAGCATAAACAGTGATATGTTAAAGAAACTGAAATCAAAATTCACGCAAATCCCGGATAAGCTGAATCGTTCTTTGGACAACCCGGCCCAATAAAAATGTTTACCTCTTTGCTTTCTTAACATCATTTTAATGTTTAATAATCCTGAGGCCTGTGGTTTGAGGTCTTTTGTAACCTATCGTAAAAACATGACAATATTGGTTGCCCTGTTTTAGGTTGACTCTTACAAACCCAAAGCACATTTTAAAGAAATAAAAAATGCGATACGATACAATACAAAGTTATTAAGAAATTCTATAAAAGGTCATTTCATCCTTAATAATACTTCAAAAATAAGAAATAACAGAGAAATGACATTAGTCCTATACATAATAAAACATTAAACGTTCTAAACTCTACTCAAAATATAGAGAGGAATCTTCCTTCCTTCCATCCTAGATCTTCGAACGCTCCCTCGTTCGTTTGTTTGTTCGTTTATTCCGCAGCACGATAACCTGACATATTCAAGATTACAGAAATTTAAGACCATTTCTTTTGTCGTTGCAGAAGGTGTACTCTTTCATACAGGACTTTGTGGGCTATGTCCACCATATTCCGAGTGCCAGTCTAGTGAGCTTTGCGTGTGTCCAAACTGCACGCATGATGGCGAAAAGGTGTGCGGCTCAGATGGGAAGACATACAACGACTTTTGTAAGCTTCAGATGGTTGCATGTAAAAGCAATATCCCATTAAAGATGGTCAGGAATGGTCGTTGTGGAGGTAGGTTTCTATGATTGCATTTCGTCTCCCTTCGCTGCGGCACCTTTTTGTGGTTACATGGGACGGGTGAAGGGGAGGAACGTGGTTGACTAAGAAAGCACAAAACGTGCACATGAGAGGATTAAGAAATAACATCTCCTCTAAAAATGGTGCGACGGTGGTTGTGCCTTTTTTCCTTCCTTTATCCAAATCGTATCCATATCTCGTATCGTAAATTGATTGGTCGGTCAAGTAACACTTCCCCTAGCTCCAATCGAATTTCAAAAGTTTTCGTTTTTCCTGAAAATTTTCTTCTTTTCCGACGCAAGAGCCAAGCACTTACAGCTTCACCACATATTTTTCCTCACAGTGCGCGGTGGTAAAACCTGTCCACCATATACAAAATGCGTTCATTCAGATAGTGAAGAGAATTACCATATATTTTTCCTCACAGTGCGCGGTGGTAAAACCTGTCCACCATATACAAAATGCGTTCATTCAGATAGTGAAGAGAATTACCATATATTTTTCCTCACAGTGCGCGGTGGTAAAACCTGTCCACCATATACAAAATGCGTTCATTCAGATAGTGAAGAGAATTACCATATATTTTTCCTCACAGTGCGCGGTGGTAAAACCTGTCCACCATATACAAAATGTGTCATTCAGAATAGTGAAGAGAAGTGTATTTGTCCTGACTTATCTCAAAAAAGAAGGTGAAGTTTGTGGCTCAGACAGAAGGACCTACAAACATTCGTGCGACAAAACAAAAGCGCAAAATAGCAAATCCATTCAATCAGGGTTAAATTTTTATAATTTAAATTATTTAAAATCCAACTCGGATAAGGATTTAGGTGCGTCAAAATCCGTTTTGGATCAGTCGTGTTAGAAGAAATCCGAATTCCAGATTTAAAATTTGGACTACCCAACCGAAAATACCCCGACAAGCTTTTTATTTTACAGCGAGATAGTCTCCCGTGATTTTTCAGCGCACGTGCTCGATGCATGATGTGTCGTGGCATTGCGACACGAAGCACGTGCGTTATAAGGACGCGCATGAACATTTAACCCGCCATTTCTCAGCGGGTGTGACCTTATGTTCTCTTTTAACTTACAGACCCTCTTCGTAAACCTGGTGTTAAGCACCATAACAAAGGAAAGTCCGCCAGTTCTTTGAAAACATTTTACATCTGCATTATCGTTATGGGAGTTCTGGGCATAGCAATCGCTCTGGCCATGTGCATGTTCCAACAACCCAAGAGGTAAGAATATAGCTTCAAGGAAAACAAATTACGTTATTGTTGTATTTGTGTCGCTAGAAGTCTAATTAAGCCTGCCGCACACTAGAGCAACTAGCTGAGCTATTAGCCTCACGTGCCCGTTAGCTCAGCCATTTATTCACTGCACATTTCACCGCAGACAGTGAGGAAAGTGCTTTTAGCAAGTTTGATTCGGAAGCCGCCGTGTTGAATCACGTGAGCATTCTGCGTGTGTTTTTTAATCAGTTGATATATCTGGCCGAGCAAGTTTCTCATGTCGCCCGCACACGTTGAGGATCTTGCCTCGCGAGGCAAAAAATATCAAACACGATAGATATTTTCCTCAAGGCCTCGCGAGGCAAAATTCTCACGAAAAATGTCCGCACACGAGAGAAATCTGCTGAGCAAACGGGCACGCGAGGCGGTTAGCTCAGCTAGTTGCTCTAGTGTGCGGCAGGCTTAATGTTTCTAGATGCGTGCATAAAGGAGAGCTCACAAAATAAAAAGGCACCTAAAAACGGAAATTACTTAACAGAACATTTGGAAGGTAGTAATTAATGAAAAAAGTCAACAATGAGCTTGTGTAAGTAGAAGCAAACAGAATTGACCCTACAGGCTCAAATCTAAACACGAGTTATAATTGGGTCAATTGACGCGAAAGTTTAGTTTCTAAATTGAAGGAATTCCAAATTTCTGTACTGCCCTGTGTGCCACTTTTCTTCTGACCATTTTCTTGACCTTACTGGATGGGCACATTAAAACTCGCTTGGACACATAATGACAATGTCATTGTCTGCTTATGAAAAAAAAAAATCTTTCACTTATTTTTTTTCCGTTTTTTTTTTTATATAATCACGTTATACCATTTTTTTTTTCAGCCAAACTGGAGGAGTCCGGAGAAATGTATCGAGCCGCCAGAACAACAACTCCTTCAAAGGACTTCACAAGAAGTATCGTGTTGGAGTCTCTGAACAAGTCAAAAAAACTCTGACTAAGCCAAATAACTCTGAACAAGTCAAAAAGAAACTCTGACTAAGCCAAATAACTCTGAACAAGTCAAAAAAACTCTGACTAAGCCAAATAACTCTGAACGAGTCAAAGAAACTCTGACTAAGCCAAATAACTCTGAACAAAACAAAAAAACTCTTAATAAGCCAAATAACTCTGAACAAAACAATCGGGGGTTGAAGCGGAATATTTTCACTTTAAATATTCATTATTCCCCAGCCATTTTTCACAAGTATTCATTATTCCTTGCCTATTTTGAGATCAATATTCATTATTCCTTTAAATAGGTTGATGTTCCCAGGTATACAATTTTCAGACCCACAAAACGAGAGCGGTCAAATATTCTATTCCAATTCACCAGTTGTGCACAGGACACTGGACATTGTTCTGCTGCTATCCTTCTGGAAGGTGTTAGTTCATCACTTATTACATGTTTTTTTAATGGTGCCCTCTAGTTACACCTTCAATGGCCTTCATTAAAGTGTAAGACGCATGTGGCTTCTTTATTTGCTGACTAGCAAAATAGTACCTCACAAAAAATAAGCCAAGCAACATGTTTCAGTGAAAAGCTTTATTAAACAAACAATGACGACAATGCGGTCCAACCAATGAGTCTATATAATCTGGAAAACAATGAAGTGTTGCACGATGTTTATAACACGTTCTTTCGTAGACCATTGTACAAACTTGTTCGAAAACGCGTTCATCTCCTTAACATCATCACTCGTGCAATCAAGTCGAAATTAGTGCACCTAACAGAAATACATAATATCACACCCGCTTTAAGCGAAGCATAGTCTTTTGAAGCATGTACAAAGACAACAACTGTACGTAACCATAACGACTTGTCTATCAAGAGTTACTTCTAAACCAATAAGTGAACAACGGATAAAAGATAAATGTAGTGTTTGCCTTCAGGAATAACAGGAACGGTACAAGTGCCCACAAGTACGTCAATGGTCCACATAATTTAAAAGTAGCATTCTGTTACCAATCTGAGTATTATTCCTATATCATGACACATTTTACATTGAGCACCGCTTTATGCATTATCTATTTTCAGCTGTAGCTGTTAGATCAGCTTTGTGATTTTTCAAAAAAGTTCGACATCACCGTATACGGGTTGCTGTTCTCCCAGTTCGTGTACGACAAGATACCCTGGATGGTCCTCCCGGCTGTTCGTCGTCTGAGGCATCTGAAGCCTCATCCTCGGAGTCAAGGTCACTGTCTACGCCTCCTTTGAGTATCCGCTCAATTCTTAAAACTTCTTGCTGCGAAATTGTGTAGAGTTTTTCATTTGGCAGACACTCATTGACTACAACTTCGACGCGGTTAATAACTGAATACGGCGAATTTCGACAATCTGAAATGACTCTTTAAAGGTATATTTGTCTCCCGTTTCACAGTTGTCGAGCCATGTTATGCTCATACAGTCGTCAACGAAATCTATCCCGTCATTGCTCCCTTTCTTGATCAGCAAATCTTTCATAAGAACGGCAAGGAAAAATCCCTATTCCTGTTTTTTTTCTACCGTGTTTCACTGCAATGGTCTCATTTTGTTTGAACAAGATGTCGCACTGAATAACTCGATTATCCTGGGAATAGCTTGACGAATTAGCATGACCTGCGGCCAAGTCTTCTGTGAGGACATCACAACTCGAATCTTGGCGCTGCTGTAAAGAGAATGAAATAGGATAAGGTAGCTGGCCGGTTTCTTCTTTGCTCTTGTCTCTTACGGTATGCTGGCGAACGCTTCGTCCAAATGAAATGGGAAATTCACGTTAAGTTTTCTTCTCTTCAAGAGATAAATTTTGCAGATCACTTTGTACTGCATCGACAATTGCCTGTGGAATGGGCGGAGGATTGTTAAGCACTTTGTCAGGATAATAACTCTTGGGACCAGTGAAATATTGAAAATGACCACTGTGCATTCTCTTTTCCAGCTCTCTTATACAGGCGGCACGCCGGATTCCGTATTCGAGTTGCGTTGGCATCGAGTCCTGTTGCCACATTAAGGAGAAAAAATTCTCAACGATTAAAGGCTAATTAATTTTACAAGGCTGCTATGAATAAGTTGAAATGACCTTCTTGTACAGTGAGGTATTATTTGGTCGGGACCTTGAGTAGCTGTACGGCCCGTTCGCTCACGTGTTTCCTCTCCCCAGCTCAAAAGAAAAGCAACAACATTGTCAATGATCGATATTCCTTGATCAAAGGAAAATCTTGGTGGGCCACGGTAGTGATCAAGGTTAAATAGTTCAGCATACTTATAAAAGACATCTGATAGCTTCTTGAAAGGTTTCCCGTTCGTTATCATCCGAATGGCCTTATTTCCACTGTCGCAAACGAAAAGTGTCCTGCTAAAAGGCTAATTTTTTTCCGACCCCATCTTGACGGGTAGGCAACGCAGTTAGAATCGATTAGAAATTATAGTGTTTGTATGGGAATCCGATGGCAAATATTTTTCTCAAAAATTGAATTCTGGACAACTTATGAATCGTAAAGTAAACATACTAGGCAAACGTTTTTATTGACCATGTTTGAAAGATGTAGCTGGTCTAGAAAGCCTTCAGTTACGTTTTTAGTTTTTCATACATTTGCCCATAATTTTTTTCCCGCGAACCGCGTCAATTTGCGGGAAAATATAGACAACTGGATGGAAAATTAAAAACGTAACTAAACGCTTTCTAGCCAAGCTACATCTTTCAAACATGGTGAATAAAAACTTTTGCCTAGCATTTTAACTTTACAATTCATAAGTTGTCCAGAATTCAAGTTTTGAAAAAAATATTGCCGTCGGATTTCCATACACACACTATAATTTCTAACTGCGTTGCCTACCTGTCAAGATGGCGTAGAAAACCGTGATAAGGCCAATTAAAACATCTTTTTCGTGGTGTTCTGTTTTCCAACGTGGAATCTATGAGCTTTAATTGCAATGTGAGCTAACAAACGGATAAAAATGTTTAGATTCGTTAGTTGGCAGAGTTGAAGGGCCAAAAGTTTTCAAGTTCGATTCAAATCTACTTCGAGATCGACTTTGAGGCTTGTGAACTATCATTGTTCATTCAATTGCAGAAAAATAGTATGTTATCCTTTTCACCTTTCACTGTGACTTCTTGTCTGTAGCGTTATTTGGTTTCGCTGGCAGACTGAAGTCAACATGAGTTTCGGATGAGTTTATTAGCGGTCAAATGGCGAAGATGCATGGATCTTCTTGGATTTCAAACACTACACCTAGAAATCGATTAGAAAAGAACTCTCGATTTTTATTGTTGTTGTCGTCGTTGTTGTAAGCTTATGGTTTGGAAATCTGTTCAAGTTAAAAATAGTTTAAAAGCTTTACTTACCTGTCTTTCCTGTGCTTTCCCATCTTTACAAATCCGAACAGTTCTTAGACCGTAACCAAAGCGTCGAAATTTAAAGCGGTCAACTGAAGCATGTCCTTTGAAAGTGACGTCACAAGAAAATATCTCCCCTGGGGAGTAGTCCGCGTGGCAAATTTTGTAAGCTTAACATGAGGCAAAGCGCCTGCCAAATACCTGTGATTCTCATTTGGAGACAGAGAGCGTGAGGAGAACTTATTTTCTCTTTGCAAGTATTCAATATTCTTGATTAAATAACTGAATATTCAGTATTCCTTACAATTTTGAGCCAATATTCAATATTCCTTTACAATTTTAAGCCAGTATTCAATATTCATTATTCCGCTTCAACCCCCGAAAAACAAAAAAACTCTGAATAAGCCAAAACAACAACTCCTTCGAAAGACTTCACAAGAAGTATCGCGTTGGAGTCTCTGAACAAGACAAGAAAACTCTGAATAAGCCAAATAACTCTGAACAAAACAAATAACTCAACACGACAAATAACAGATTCTTTAACGAACCAATAAGATAAGATACTTTATTACCAATACAGGCGATAATAATATTCTGGTGTTCCTTGTAAGCAGAATGTGAAAGAAAATAAAGGATTTATCCAAAAAAAAGCGTAAAGTAGTGTTTTTTGGTCAATTTGACCAACCTTATTTGCTCAACCCCCAACTCTACTCCAGGCGCGCTCTTTTATTATTACATAAGGTTTGGTTTCTAGTCCTGATCGAGACATAACAACTCTCATCTGCTCTCGGTGACTCTCGTGTACTCTCGGCTACCGTCGTGCGCTCTCGGCAACATCCGTGCGCTTTCGGAGACTCTTGTGTATACGTAGTATCGGTGATTCTCACGCGCTCTCATCGGAATTGAACCGACGAACTCAAATGTTCACGTCTTGAAAGTCTCGGAGATTATTCTCTCGTTTGGCCCACGCTCGCTGGGAGTTGTTAGAAGCTTTGATCCAGCATTCATTCATTTTCTTGGGCAAACATATCACTTACGTCTTACATAGCTCGCCAAGCGAATTTCTCGAATAATATCCGTCCCCCATCAATCGTCCCAATTCGAAAGATCGCCCTCTTCGGGTGAAAATACTGAAAAAGCTCCCAAAAATAAACACCCCTTCCCTCGCCTCCCTTAAACAGTCACCCCTCCTCTCTCCCCTCCCCTTTCTCTTTTCCCTTCCTGGGATAAGAATGACTTAAAGGAGCAACGTCACGGCAAGGCATGCGCATTGATGCGCAGAGATTCTGAGAACGTTTTGAGACGTACGCCATCTTGGATTCGTGTAACATCTGCAAAGTTAGCAACGATATTAATTTAGTGGTTATCTCGATACATTTTAAACCCATTGACTACTAACTGGCCGAGGTTTTAACTAATCCGTCTTTGGGAAGAGATGAATTCCGACAAAGAAACCAAGAAATCCCGTTTTCAGTGTATGTGATGTGATTGTTTTATAATTAGATGCATTGGGCAACAAAACAAAAAATATTTTTGACAATATATTCCTTTACCATTAAATCAGCCTTCCGGCTTTGTGGCTTTTTTAGTCTATTTTGTATATTCTAATACAGTAAAAACCCGCGAGTAAGAGCCTAATTTTTGAGAACCTGTTAGGCTAAAATTTGCCAGTTATACACCCTCTGCATAAGAACCTCTTTAGCTCTTAAAATTTGGAAATAGTTTCTTATTTTCTAAAATTGATTGAAAATAAATAAGTTGACATTCTGGATCCCCTCAGGAGATACTTAAGGGTCTTATCACTCTTGTTATAATATAAATGCCAATGCTGAAAATCATAGAATATTATTATTCATACATCCACATAAACAAAAAAAAAAGGATCCGAATTTCATATAAGGGAAAGGCCATTGAAAATACTTTCCCACCTTGTTTTCGAATAGCACCCTTCCTCTGATTATTGTTTTCTTCAGGTTGTAAACTGGCCAAAACCTCTTTAGTACAGTCACTAAAGTTTCCGTTTGCAGGCTCCTGAGAGTCGAGTCCCTGAACTCTCTCTTCCACGCGCCCTTTATCAAAGAAATGTTCAAGCTTGTTTTAGAGTTGCTTTGTAGTGCCGTTTTAAGTTAAACGAAATTCTTCAAATAAACGCCGCATTGGTACTGCGGCGCTTATTAACTTTTTTGTCCCAAATGCGGCGCTTATTCGAGGGCGGCGGTTATTCGGGGGCGGCGCTTATTCGAGTAAATACGGTATAGAAAGATTGCGTGACCAGCCCAAAACAAGAGTGAGAAGATCTGGGTACGAGATTAGTCGATTAGGTTGGCGTGACTGAGAACCTTCCCATGATTCTATAAGTCAGGATGAGAAAATGCTGTGTTGACGTTTTCGTATGAAGGGATTTGAGATTTTTCCGGTAGATTTTTTCACGGGGGAAGATTAGCTAAGATTGTTACATCAAAGATGAACAGACAGGAAAAGCAAGTATTTGACAAGGATTTTAAAGACGGCGTGATTCAAACGTTAGACGAACTTAGAACTTCAAACGTTCTATGCGATGTAACCATTCGAGCTGAAGGCCAAGATTTCCCTGCCCATCGATGCGTTTTGTCCGCTGGCAGCCCGTACTTCCGCGCTCTATTCACAAGTGAATTGAGAGTTAGGGAAAACGAAGACAACCTCATTAAGCTGACAGAGATAACATCTGAAGCCTTCACCGAGGTCCTTCAATATATTTACACCGGTAAAGCCAAAATCGACTCGTCTAATGTACAAGGTCTGATCATCGCGGCCGATTACTTGATAATCCCAAGTTTGAAATCAAACGCCAGTCTTTTTCTGGAAGAATCCATTAACGTTTCGAATTGTTTGGCTTTAGAATCCTTCGCTACCCAGTACAGTTGTGAGTCCTTGAAGCAAGCAGCAGTGTCTTACTTCCGTGAAAATTTCTTGGCCGTGGCAAAGTCTAGAGATTTCCAGTCGCTTGATTTACAGAAGGTCAAAGAACTGCTTTGTGATGACAAAGTCAACGTCTCACAAGAAGAAGAAGTTTATGAAGCAATGATAAGATGGGTCAAACATGATCTTGAATCAAGAGAATGTGCTCTTCCTGAGTTGCTGAAATGTGTGAGGCTTTTCTCGATGTCAAAGTACAGTCTTCGCCAGATTATTGAAGAAGAAGAGCTTGTCATGAAAAGCCCCAATTGCATGAGTATTGTAGTCTGTGGACTGGACTACTCTCTATTTCCGGATCAATTCCAAAGCACTTCGCTTACACCTCGTTTTTCATTAGGGGGATATGAAAATGTGGTAGTGCTGACTGGTGGAATGAATGCAAACAATCAATCAACTAACAATACTCTATGTTTTGTGCTGTCAACTAAGAAATGGCTATTACTGCCCGCAATGCCTGATTCTTTTACTGATCATGACGCTGCAGTGTGTGGCGGAATCTTGTATGTGGTGGGTATGAGAATTATTTTTGGATTGAATTCCATGATTAGTTCTTTTAATCCAAAACAAAAGAAGTGGAACTCAATTGAGAAGTCCAATCGTATCAGCAAGGGCTGTTCGGTAACGACTTTCAATGAAATGCTGTTTGTCACAGGAGGTGAATATAACTTGAATAGAGCACTAATCTATAATCCTGTTCTTGATGAATGGAAGGAAGTGGCTCCAATGAAAACTGGCCGTGCTGGTCATTGTTCAGTTGTGCTGCAAAAACAAATCTATGTTATTGCAGGTCACAATAGTAACACTTGTCATAACAGTGTCGAGTGTTATAACCCATCAACTGACCAGTGGAAGACGATTCCAAGTATATCAAACCCCCGCAGGTTTGCTGCTGCAGCCACATCGAGGGGGAAAATCATTGTTGTCGGGGGATACAGTGACATGTCAGATTCACTTACCACAGAAGCGTCCTGTGAAATGTTCGACCCAAGTACAAATGAGTGGAGCCTGGTCTCAAGTCCTGCTTTTCCGAGTGCTGCTTGTGGAATTGTGAGCATGGATGACATTATTTACTTATTTGGAGGGCGAAATGAAGAACAATTAATGAGAACTGTGGAGTGTTTTGATGTACAACACAATGAATGGCGTGAATTTGCGGACATGCCAAATAGTCATCAGTGTTCACACCTTAGAGCATCATTACTAAAATTACCCAGAAAATTCCTTTCATGAGTTATCGTAAACCTGTACCTCTACATCAGGGCCGGGTTGTTCGAAAGCTTGACACTAACCCAGGATTTAATGTAAATCAAGAGTTTGATTTCTCTTGTATAAAAGTGTTTTTATTGCTTACATTTTGTGGAGTTTGGGATTAGTTAACGGCAAAACTGAAGGGCAGAAAATATAAACAGATAATCTCACTAAAAGGCTGTTAAAAGCTAAAATCAAAATTCGCGCTAATCCTGGATTAGCTTAATCGTGCTTTGAACAACCCGGCCCAGTAGTATTTGTTGTAGCTTGTATATCGCGGCATTGTGTCAGGTTAACAGCTCCACAGTATACATTTATATTCCTTGATATACCGGTAGGGTGGTCCTGAAAAAGTTAAAGGCTCATATACATGTATGTACAGTGTAATGCAGCATTACATGCAATTTAATTCTGTGCAATTTCTAAGTTGCACTTGTGTCCACCCATGACATTGTTGCACACAATATTGCACACAACAATTCTGAAGTAAACTGATGAAGGAGGATTGGGTGGACAGGCTGCAATTTTGTTGCAAGTCATGTTGCATGTAATACCTACACCATGTGTCATACAGTATTATGAGGCCCTGTCAGGGGGGTTCTCGTCTCGCTTGTCTAAATTTAAAAATGTTCGGTATCGCTGTTTTATCGCTCTTCATTTCGCTGTTGGTAACTAAACTGAAGGAAAAAGGCTTGTCCCTGTTGGAATTTGAGTTTTTCTACAAGGGTTGTCATTTGTCGCGATTTTATTTTATGTGCTGTCGCTACTTTTTGGGCCATGACGCTTTTCGGAATTTACCTCTATTACCGGTATGCTCAAAACCACCCCAAGGCTAGAACCCAGTCTACTTGATCAGTAAGCATTGGGCCATTGCACCTTTTGAACATGCATAAGCATTTCGTGATAAAGTTGTCTTTACCACAACTTACATGTATATACATACATTCTTTGCAATGTAGAAAGGTCATCATAGGTATGAAAAAAACTAATTAACACCTGTTTGAGCAAAAAAAATTGTTTCAGTTACATTTTATATATAACTGTAGCATTTTAGACATTTTAGAATTTTAAATTTTTAGCTTTTGATTCTTTGACATTGTTAAAAGTACCGACAATATATGTTTTGTTGTGTTTTTAAGAATTTTGTTATTATGGGCAAACATACATGTCAACAACTTTGTGTGATGAGACCTGCCATCTGTCATGGCAACAGTTAATATTGGTGAACAGTTTGGCAGCAGTCTACTGGATAGAGTATTATCACTGCCACATACCTGACCTGAGTAGTATGCTTTATTTTCGTTCCTTTCTAGTTTTTTAGTGACTACATTTTCAAACATGAATGAAGAACAAAATTATTATCTCGAACTCAACATTTTTATAGTCAAATCTTCTGAAAACCTAAATCTAGAGACGGAAAACTTTATGCAGACGTTGAGAAAATAACCAAATAAAGACCAAAAGCCCAGAAACGGTGAAGAAAACAGCTTTCAATTGCAAAACCCTGGTCCCGTTCACGTTAAAGAATTTTTTTCCAATCAGCCCCTGAGGAAGACTTGTATTGCAAAACGAAATATAGGGTAAATTTATTCAATAAAGTTTAGTTGTTTGATCTATTTTGTTTATTTTTGACCGCTTACGCCGTTAGGATCAGTTTGCCATCTTAACTTTCCGTTTTACATGTAACTAATTTGCTGATACAGGTCTTCAAAAGATCCGGCACCACTCATTGGTTTGTCGCAGTGCTATTGAAGATTTGTATTACCCACAAAATCTCGTTCACATTTTAAGCAATGCAAAAACTTTCTCCTTATCTCAGAAAGCTATGTTTTGCAGTGTTTTGTAAATTTTTGGGGAATTTTTGGAGAAATAAGAAATATTGAAGATTTTATGTAATTTTGAAATTGAATACTACAACTTTACAACTTTATTGACTTTATCTTCAACTTGAAGATTTCAGTTCCACAGGACTACAACAGAATACACTTAATAACTAAACATTAACATTAACAAGCTAACAACTAACTCTTGGTCGTGAGGGAAAAATTCTCCTCAAGTTCTTTTAGTGATTCATTATAACAGTTTAAAATATCACAGATAAAGTGGGCGCTTAGATTCAAGATATTTTCATCGCACATAGCTAAAATATATATAAAAAGTGCCTTATAATTCAAAGATTTAAAACTGTTATTTATTGAAAAGAGGCGATCTAAGAAGACACCTCTAAGATGAGAAAATGATGAGTCACTTGTGGGATATTTTACGGTATGCCACTCGAAAACATTGCAACACTGTACTATCAATGTGTGGCTTCATGTCTGACGGTAATTAAAGGGGGCAGCATTGAGTGGTTAGAGCGCTGGACTTGAAATCCAGAGGTCGCGGGCTGGAATCCCGTTCTGACCACTAGCTGGTGCTGTTCACAGCACGGACGGCCCAGACATTGTATTCGATCAACATGGCATATACATGTAGTACGTATTGTTGTGTTACGTTTTCGGCCCTTTAAGACAATCCGGGAATGGGGCGGGGGGTACTCTCCCATATGGCCTAAACAGAGAATAGGGTACGGTTTTTGACCCCTCTGGTCCTGAACAGGGTATATAATTTCAAGTCGTCTGTTCTAATCAGGGTGTGAACCTGTCCTAGACAGGGTATCAAATTTTGAGATTGTTTTCTCTTTCGTTTTAAATGAAAAGCATTATTTTATTTGCTGCATTCGGTGTTCGCATCTCAATGCATTAAATTTGAACATTATGTAAAGAAGGCAAAAGTCAATTATAAATTATTGTCGATGTTGTCCTTTGTCCTAAACAGGGTCTTAAAATAGGGGGTGTTGTCCTACATAGGGTAGGTATTTTAAGTTTTTATTGTCCTAAACAGGATCCAGACCTCTCAAGTCTCACGATTTTGTCGTGAGACTCACGGTTTTCACTTCAATCTCACGATGAGAACAGAAATCTCACAGTAAACAGAGTAATAAGTCATTTGATTAGCGACTGGTCTTAGGCCTCTTTTAGTTATTACTGTCCGTCAGTTGATCAATCTCCCGGTTTTTACTGAAATCTCCAGATTTTTTGACCTCAATCTCCAGATTTCCAGTGCTTTGAGGTTGAGAGGTCTGAGGATCTGGGTTTCATACCCCTAGCGGCTCCCCTATACCTAACCCCCCCGGAAAACAATGTTTCAAGAATTGCTCTAAATTAAAATACCGTTACTACATGTGAAAAAGAATTGAAATAAAAATGGCTTACCTTTATCACCTTTAGGTTGTCTTTATGCACAGGCTGTTTGTGTCAGTCAAAATATGAAGAAATGGTGTATGAGAATATCGAAAGGGTCTTATCATCATAACAATAATACCAGTAATATCTACTTACAAACTTAAAATAAACATAAAACTACCTCAACTGTTTATGTTCGTCTCTGTGGCTCAGAACGAGCGCAAAATCCTTTAAATAATTTGCTATTAAAAATTCGCCATTTGAGCCGAAGAGACGACGAAATGAAAAAATTGAGGTGCATTTATATTTATTTTGAGCTTACATGTAGACATTACTAGCAATATTGTTAGGGGTGGACCATTTGATTTTTGATGGGGGGGTTGCAGGATTTTTAGGCTGCTAGATATTTTTTTTTATTCTTCCAGCCCTGCAGGATTTTTTTTTAATCTCCATGTCCTTGCACGATATTTTTTTAATGGAAATTTAAAACACAAATTTTGAAGTTAACTTGAACGTCACCAGCCACTCAAAATTCACCCTATTAAAAGCCACCTTTACACGCAATGCCTTTTAAAGTTTACATCTTTCTTTCAAAGCAATAAAGAGTTTCATCTTTATTCAATGTGCAAAGAAATGCATCTCCACTAGCCTGGGGCCAGTGGATTTCCCTGTCAGGCTAGTGGATGTTATGCATCACTTGCCCACTGGGCAAGTGAACGTTTTTTCCTGCTGAAAATAAAGTAAGACAGGCCTACACGGACTCCCCATGTGCTTTTTGTGGTCGCGTCGCATTAGCGCCTTCTAATTATATTTTTGTTCTCACAAGCATGTGTTTAAAGGATCTACCCTTTTTTTTAAAAAAAGGAGCTGATCGGAGTGTTTTTTAAAATTTGTTTTCAGCGAAGGCTGATTTTGTATAAGGCTCCAATGCTCTTAAATAATTCGACAAAATTGTCAGGTCAGACATTTCAAGGTCATAGTTTTCGTCACTAGCACGATCGTCTGGCGTCATTGGTGGTGCGATGTCGTGATAATCTTCGACATCATTGTTTTGAGGTATTGTGCCAGAGAGTCGTGAACGACAAATATTACCGCAACTTTTTACAGTGGCTACAACAGGACCGGCGGTTTCGACTCTTCGCGAGTCTCTTCAGCTGTTGTTTGATGCTAGTGTTGCAAAGTTTCTCAGGGAAAGGTAGAGATGTTTTCTCAATTCCGTTCCCGAAAGAAAAATGTTTTTTTGACCTTTATAATGTGGACCGTTAGGGTAGAGGATCGAGTTTGCACTATTCCTATTGGTTCTTGATGTTGTTTAACAAACCAATCAGGTGCAGGGGATTTCGATCCTACTCATTGTGAAGGTGAGCTTGTGTTTTTGAGAAGGCTTGTTTTGCTGTATAGTAAGCCATAAAGGCTACTAAGACGCATAGTAATAGTTTGTTACGGTTTTCCGTCATAGTATTTCTTTATCCTTCGTAAGGAATGCGCTTAAAATGTTATTATTAAGCCTTATTTTGTGTTTTGTCTTTATCCTTCGTAAGGAATGCGCTCGTTTTTTTGCTCGTTTTTTTTTAAAAAAAGGTAGATCCTTTTAACAACATGCTTGTGAGAACAAAAATATAATTTGAAGGCGCTAATGCGACGCGACCACAAAAAGCACATGGAGAGTCCGTGTAGGCCTGTCTTACTTTATTTTCTGAAAAAATAAAATTGGTAGTTGACCCTTTGAATCGTCTTTTATATAGGTGCATGATCTTTAAAATTACAATATTTCAATTCCTAAATAATAAAACAATCGTGTTTTATTTATGTGCTACAGACTGTTAGTATTATTTTCTTGGCTTGAACATAGGCAATGAACACAAAAGTATGTTTTATAGAACTTTGCAAAAACACGGATTACCCAGAGGAAAAAAAAAAATTAAAAGCTTTTTGATATCTTTAATTGTCTTTTGTACTCGTGCACATACCCAGAGCATCAGTTTCACACGTTTGTATATTTTGAACCCGGCACATATACAATGTGGCCTGCCTTTACTCTTGTTTGTTCCATTTCCTTTTCTAGGTAAATCTTATTTTGTTACAAAAAAATACCTGCACACGACAACTGTTAAGGTGGGAATCTGAATGCATATTAAAATATCTTTGCATCATAACATCCTTCTAGATCAGAGGGTTCACTTTAATAGGAAATCTAATTGGTAAGTCACGCGCTTGCAAAATACCAAATCACGCTTCTCAAACTCATTAATAATTCATCAAGTTAAAACAAAGAAAATCATAGCCGTGACGGTGGATTGGATACCTGATCTTAATTAGCATAGATTTTTACGATTTTATTTCTCCGTTTGCTCCGTAGTTTTTGTTCCGATTGAGAAGATATATCAAACACTCGAGGCAGTGTTTCATCGGGTATCCAAACACCTCGAATTTCGTCAAAAATACTCCGCTGCGCGTCGTATTTTCAACTCTCTTCTCGGTGTTTGGATACCCGATGAAACACTGCCTCTCGTGTTTGATATATTACTTCAAAATATGTGATGCCTAGTTCCGTATCATGTGACTCACAGCTTCTTTTGGGGCCGTCACGCGTCACGCAAAAATCCTTTGCCACGCCCTGATTACGGCTGCTCGATATTTTTTTCCTTCTTAACAATTCTGCATGATATTTTTTTTAAACCAGAAGCACATGCTCGATATTTTTTTTGGGATTTGCACAACCCCCCATCAAAAATCTAATGGTCCACCCCTTACGATGATGAAAACCCTTTCGATATTCTAATACATTTCTTCATATTTCAAACATACAAACAGTCGCACCGCTTGTATGGGTACCCTGTGTTTTCCGAAGACACTCCGTTCCAGGTTATCGTGCGCCTGCGAATACAGCCGCCTCAAAACTCAGCGGCGGATACTTTTCAAAACAATGGCGGAACGATCGCACAGATTTGAAGCAATGGACCGTCGTAAATGAGTGCATTTTGGTTCGCAGTCGAGGTGCTTACCGGGAAAATATACGCAAGAGTACATTTCAAAGTGCTCCATGACAGTGCATTTTCACAGAAAAGATGACCACATCAGTGATGAACGGGCGAGCAAAGAGAGTGCTTGTCAAGGATTTTAAAGAAGGGCTTATTCAAAAGTTAGACGAACTCAGGAAATCGAACGTTCTATGCGATGTAACCATTCGAGCTGAAGGCCAAGATTTCCCTGCCCACCGATGTGTTTTGTCCATTGGCAGTCCGTACTTCCGCACTCTCTTCACAAGTGAATTGAAAGTGAGAGAAAACGAAGACAACCTCATAAAGCTAACAGACATAACATCTGAAGCCTTCACCAAGGTTCTTCAATATCTTTACACTGGCGAAGCGTACATCAACTCGGCTAATGCGCTAGATATCGTCGCCGCGGCTGATTACTTGATGATCCCGAGTCTGAAATTGGAAGCCTGTATTTTTCTGAAAGCATGCGCTGATTTTATGATTGATTCTTCGAATTGTCTGGCTTTAGAGTCCTTCGCTTCCAAGTACAATTGCAAGTTGTTCAAGCAGGCAGTAGTGTCTTACTTCCATGAAAATTTCGTGGCTGTGTCAATGTCTGAAGATTTCCAGTCGCTTGATTTACAGAAGGTCAAAGAACTGTTTTGTGATGACAAAATAAACGTGCCACAAGAAGAAGAAGTCTATAAAGCAATGATGAGATGGGTCAAACATGATCTGGAATCAAGAGAATGTGCTCTTCCTGAGTTGCTGAAATGTGTGAGGCTTTTCTCGATGTCAAAGGACAGCCTTTGCCAGATTCTTGAAGAAGAAGAGCTAATTAAGAAAAGCCCCAGCTGCACGAGTATTGTAGTCAGCGGACTGGACTACCTACGCTTCCCGGATCAATTCCAAGGCACTTCGCTTACACCTTGTTTGTCTGTAGGGGAAAATGTCGAATATGAGAATGTGGTAGTGCTCACTGGTGGACTAAAACCAAACAATGAATCACGTAACAACACTCACTCTTTTGCACTGTCAACTAAGCTATGGCAAAATTTGTCATCCACAGCACCAGAGTGTTGGAGGAATCATAATGCTGCAGTGTGCGGTGGACTCTTGTATGTGTTCGGAGGGAGTAGTTATTATTCCGAGATACATTCTTTTAACCCAAAACGAAGGAAGTGGAACTCGATAGGAGACTGTCATCTTGGTAAAGACTGTTCAGTCACCACTTTCAATGAAGTACTGTATTTAACAGGAGGTGAGGATGACTGGAATAGAACACAAATCTACTATCCCATTGTTGATAAATGGAAGGAAGTGGCTCCAATGAAAAGTGGCCGTGCTGGTCATTGTTCAGTTGTGCTGCAAAAACACATTTATGTTATTGCAGGTCACAATGGTAACACTTGTCATAACAGCGTCGAGTGTTATAACCCATCAACTGACCAATGGAAGATGATTCCAAGTATCTCAAACCCCCGCAGGTTTGCTGCTGCAGCCACATCAAGGGGGAAAATCGTTGTTGTTGGGGGATACAGTGACATGTCAGATTCACTGACCACAGAAGCCTCCTGTGAAACATTTGATCCAAGTACAAATGAGTGGAGCCTGGTCACCAGTCCTGCTTTTCCGCGTGCTGCCTGCGGCATTGTGAGCATGGATGACATTATTTACTTAGTTGGAGGACGAAATGAGAAACATTTTGCGAGAACTGTGGAGTGTTTTGATGTACAACACAATAAATGGCAGAACTTTGTTTTTATGGAGAACAGGCATCAGCGTTCACACCTTAGAGCATCATTACTAAAAGTACCCAGATATAATAGTCAACGAGCTGCAGCCAAGTTGTCTATCGCTCATTGAAAACGAGGGCGAGTAGTCTAGTTGTTCTTCATGTAGTAGAAACCCTACAGGATTGCAGTCCAAATTCTACATTTTTATGTATACTTTAAAGCCAAACATAAAAAAATTGCTTCTTTAAAGGACAACGTGCTGGCAATTGTGTTCTATCAGTGATTAGTATAAATGTACTAGGTTCTTTTACGAATGCTGTTCGCTGGTTGGCTACGCTACTCACTATCTATTCTGTTGTAGAAAGTGATTAGCCAAACAGCATGCGGTTACCAACAGAATGGCGTCCGCTTCTTCACTTTTCAAATTGTCTGTGAAGAAGGACCTGGATAATTTACTATTCGAGGCGATTCCAGAGAAGACAAGAACTGTAACGAGTTGTAGGCTTTATTTTCGTTCTCGTCTTGCTTGCACTCAAATTAAGGTATCACGGGTGAAGGAAAATTGGCGTTTTCGTTCCAAGTGAAATTGTGTGCAAACCATCAGTGGTAACCCCAATAAAGTATATATTTTCTGAAAGCTTATTGAATAAAGATTGTAATTTTGGATTTTGTTTTGATCATATAGACCATAATAAGCAACGTCAGCATTTTGTTAACAATTATGATGCCCATTCATTCACCCATTCAGGTGAGAGCCTAAACTTTTATGTGGAATTTGATCTACATATATTGGTCCAAAAAACGGTGTCTCAGACTTTTCTTTTCTTGCTCCATTAATTTTTTATAAACTTTCAAACTTTAAAATGGCGTTTTTAGGGCTTCTTTAGGATTAAAAATTCGTAAAAAGTTAATGGAGCAAGAAAAGAAAAATCTGAGACATCGTTTTTTAGACCAACATATGTAGATCAAATTCCATATAAAAGTTTAGGCTCTCACCTAAATGTGTTCTCAAATAAACCTTACGTTGCACAACATCATAATGGCAAACAAAATGCTGACTTTGCTTATTACGGTCTATGTGATCAAAACAAAATCCAAAACTTACAATCTTTATTCAATAAGCTTTCAGAAAATATATACTTTATTGGGGTTACAATAATGGTTTGCACACAATTTCACTTGGAACGAAAACGGCAATTTTCCTTCCGTGATACCTTAAGACTAGTAGTAGAACTGGTTTTAAGAATTTAGAATGAAATGCGAATTAAAAATACTGGGCAGGGTTGTTTGAAAGGATGATTGTTATTACAGGATTAGGTTAATGTTGGCCAGTTTTAAACCATATAACAAAATAATTAACAATTACAGAGACTACGAGCCCGAGTTTTCTATGAGCGAATAGTCAACAAGGCACCGCCAAGTTGACTATCGCTTGTGGAAAATGAGGGCGAGTAGTCTAATTGTTTTAGTAGAAACTCCTAAATGATTGCAGTCCAAAACGTACAATTTTATGCACTTCTAAGCCAAAAATCAAGAATAATTGTCTTTTTAAAGAGCAACGTGTGCGCGATTGTGTTCTATCAGTGAATAGAAAACAGTGTTAGAACCAATCAGATTTGCAGATTTCCAATAGAACACAACTGAGTTTCTACTTATAATAGGTAAAATTTAGTATACTTAAGAAAATTAGCAATAGAAATCGAATATTATTACACAGTAACTGTCATTACTGGAGGGCTTTTATTAAACCCATGAAATAACATCTGACAATTCGTGCTAAACAGTCATTAAGTAAACAAAAGAAAACAACGAGATTAGTTCCTACCTAACAGTATTTATTTGAGTAGTAATTATTTAAAGGTTGTAGTAAAATCACTAACAAAATTATATTATGCTAGACTTAATTTTGCCTGGAAATAATATTATGTAAAAATATTATGTATGGTTGCAAAGTGATAATAAAATGCATTTGTTGATTTTCCTTGTAATCAGGTTTTCTTTAACTTAAGGCTACACTATGCTAATTGAAAGAATTTTTAGATTCTATATTTCATGGTCACTCAATGAACATGTGTAAGATTTTTTTCATTTAACAACTAATACTGTAATGAAGATATGGCTCAGCCACTCCCCAATTGGTCGAAATGTGCAGTTCCAGAAAATATCTATACCCACCCCATGAAAGATCATTGGAAATTCTGCTAGGGTGGGGGTCCTCAAAAATCATAATTTTTAAAGGAAAGTATGGGGCTTAAATGGAATTTTGACAGGGGTGGGGGGGGGGGATTTAAACCATAAAACCCTTTCTGTTGGAGAGGAATGGATACCTTCTAGAACAACACATACACATGCAGCAACTGTCTATGTCATTAGCCAAACTAAATCGTCAACTCCAATCGCAGAAATTCTTGTCATTTATTACAAAATCCTGTCATTACCCCAGACAGGAAAAAAAAAACACAGGACTTGAGTCCACTTTAAAAAACACGTGACCTCGATTTGCTTCATATCTGAGCCGTGACATGGCAATGTGATACTGGTAAGCGGATACCTTGTTTTGACAGCTGTCAATTGACCATAACATGGATGTCCAATATCAAAGATGTAAGTCTGTGCAGACGGACGTTCGTACAGTCACATGGCTTCCAAATTTTCTCGGCTTGATGCAGCTCCGCTATCAAAATCGTTAAATCTGGCAGTCTCCGTTGCAGCAGCCTTTGTGGGATGTCACGCAACACTCGGAGAGCGTTGTGTGACATCCAAAGGAGACTAAACTTTGGGGTACATTCGTATCAGCTGTGACACTGGTTGAGTGGCGTTTTAATGGGCTAGGCAAGGACATTTTTGTCATTTCTGTCCACAGGGAGCCCTCACATCCGTTAAGAATATGAATAAAAGATTAACCTACCTTTATCGCGCGTGTTTTGTGGCGGCCATTTTGTCGCATTTTTTTTGTGGCGGCCATTTTGTCCAATTACAGGTATCCAAATCACTCAGAGCCTGCTCGGTTTATCCTCGGTGAGCGATCGGATCCTCCGAGAATTTACGAATTTTGCCGCCCGTCCCAGACTTCCGTAATATCGGTTCCAGACCTCGCACTAGCAGACCGCGCGCACATTAAAAATTCAAAATGGCCGCCACAAAACACGCGCGATAAAGGTAGGTTAATCTTTTATTCATATTCTAAACGGATGTGAGGGCTCCCTGTGTTCTGTCCACAAATCCTCCTGCACTTATGACTCAATAACGTAAGGAAGGCTTTGCATTTAAGAGGCAGTTGGAGAACGTTTAGTTTGAACAATGTTTCCAAGTTTTATCACGGGGATGCTTCAAAACCTTTGAGGGGTGATTCAGCTGACTTTTTTGTGAGGGGTGGGGGAGTTGGAAGACTTCTTCTTAGAAAGAATCGTTTTTTGCCACTGATCAACAAGGCAGATATTTTTTCAGTCTTTTTAGTATTTTTTCCCTCGGAGCTTACCATGCATGAATTTTTTTCCTCAATGTGGGAGCTGCAGGGAATTTTAAAAAGTCTTCCAATCCCTCCCCCGCCCTTTAAAAGTTAATTGGTTCGCCCCTTAAAGCCCTAATTTTAATTGAGAGTTCTTTGAATTGATTCAATTGCAACAACTACACTGTACTTGCAGTTTGTACATGATTTTTTTAATATTAGTCGTCTTAGTCCCTCAACACTTACTTAGCACTTGTGAACTCATAATTGCTTCAATGTGTGGCTTTATTCGTCTGATCTATACCTCCAGCTCACGTGGCTCCCTTACCGGAAATGGAATGGGTGCGTTTCGCTTTACTCGCCTTTTTGCGTTTTTCTATTGATTTTTTTTAGTGCATTATTTCATGTTTGTCATAAGTCCTTTGAAGAGAAAGGTTTACAACATTCAACTATCCAGCTGGGTATATGCCAAAGTTCATCGACTGAAATATCTAACCAGCTGAAGTCCTGTTGAAATGAAGGCAGTGTTCCTCCTAAGAAAGCGGAATTAGCCATCAAAAAGGGTGCGTCAAACCAATTATGGGTAAATAGGATATATTTACACTTATTTTGCAGTTAAGTAGGGCGACGAGGACAGAGACCTTCAGATGGCTGAGAAGGGAAATTTGTCCTTTGCACCTAACGGTCACCCAAAGAGCACTATAAACAGCAGATCCCGTCTCCTCCCTTGTGTCCGACTTCAAATCCATCAGGTGTGGCAGTGACTGCTGCTACTACATTAACGACTCACGAACGACTCAGTCAGCTATTGAAAAACAAAATTAAAACCTACCAAATATTTTCGCTCGCGCACGACTGGTTGAAAAGCGTCACGTGACACAATATGCCCCAACTAAAATTGGGGAACATTCGAGTGATGTTTCCCATTATTAAAAACTAGCAATGATATATCGCAATTCCTGAGCTTTGACTGGTTAACAGGCAATGGTATTTATGAGCACATATACTATTGACCACAAATATGGTAGGCGATATGCGTCAATGAAAACAGCTGGGGAGCTCTAATATTGCAATTCTTTGGGCGTTTTTAATAAAACAATTATTCCACCCGCGCTTGTTGGATATGAGATCGTTATAGCCAACTTGGCGCATGCGCTTCGTTGGCTATCTACCATCCCATATACAACAAGCGCTGGTGGAATAATTGTCAAGTATTTTAACTTTGTGATTTATGTACGCGCGTTCTGTTTTCGGCCCTGGTAAACTGTTAAGTTGAATAGAACTAAACATTTTGAACTGACCAACAATATTTTGAACGTCAACAGAATTATCTTAACGTTTTAAAGGTTTGAGAGAAGGTTTCCCAAAGTAAGCGGCCTTGAGTAAAAATATTTGAAGGATAATAAAAACAATAGCCTCCATTTGGCGCAAAAATATGCACGGATATTTGTCCGCAGACATTACCTGTTCCTCGAGGCTCAAAGTCTGTTCGCTTCTCGGAACAGATAATGTCCACGGACAAATATCCGTGCATATTTTTGCGCCAAATGGAGGCTATTCTCCAGTTTCTGGGGAGACCGCTAGAAGCTTCTAGGAGGGTGGCAGGTTTGCCTTTCATCACATGGACAACTAGAGAAACATCTAATCAAAATTGGTTCCAATCGAATTTAAGCTAATCGCTTTCAAGTAGCGCAATGTCTACACAAATAGCATAGAGGAGAACATGATGCTTTGACTGGTATATTTTAACGTCAGTGAATCAGATTCCCAGCGAGATTTCTGCGGCCTGGATGACCTCAAGACGACGCGAATAAAAAAAAAATCAACTCGAATAGTTATTTTCCTTCCATAAGAGAAATTACAATTAGACAATAGGTAGATAATTAAAATGTCTTTAATGGTTATGACCATTTTATATTAGTGTTCTATTCAATACCAATACTGTGAATGAAACGACATCCAACTTAGACACTGGCTTAGAATCAGTACGCTATACAAAAAAATTAGACTAGTTCCAACATTGTCTGAAAAGTTCATACATTATTTAATTCTCTTTATGGTAAGAAGTCTAAGTATATTTGTTCGGTTTTAAGCCTCAAAGTAGCAGGCGGATAGCTGACAGTTTTCTGGTAAATTAGGCAAACATTTTAGTCTGCCCTGACAAATTGACCAGGGAAAGTCTGACTTTATTCTGTGGGAAGTAGAAACTTCACTGTAACATGCTTTTATACGATGCCAACCATTTTGGAAAAAAGCAATAAAACAGTAAACATAAGAAAGAAGACCACACAGACTTCTTCAAAAATCCCTGGGAGGTGGGAAGAAATTCCACATGAAGGGGCGCGGATGCTCGTCGTCTCCCTTAGGGGTGCAAACAGCAGATTTTGACTATCACTTTAAAAGGGTGTTCACTGATGTTTTTCACTTTAAGAGATATCATTTAGGGTTGCACGGATAGAAACATTAAAACACCCTCATACTAAATTCCTGGTTTAGAGATCTAAATGTCATGAGATCTGTAAAATGTCTTCAAAGAGGAAAGGCTAGTACAATGTCAATATCTTTATTGTTTTTTAAGTCACTGTAACTCTTATTTGTGTATCTGTTTTAGAAAAGAATCTCTTAAGGGTCTTATAATGCATGAGCCATGTGCAGATTGGTCTTCGTTAGGGAGGTTCATTCAAATTTTCTGACGAGCATCCATCGCGCCCCCCAGTGCAAAATTTGCCCTTGACTGACAAAGGACCTGCTCAGAGAAAAAATTATTTGAGGCTTGTTTTTTTTTATCTTGTACCATTGTAACCACATGTAATAATGTCATATTACCACTAGTATTCTTTTTTATATCACATACTGTTAAAAAATACAAGAAATCTGATCGACCCTTATATTGCAAAAAAGTCTATAAATTACTATATTTTCTACTGGTTCCATAAATGTAGATATTAAGCTAACCACATGTCATATTACCACTAGTATTCTCTTTTATCACATACCGTTCAATACACAACAAATCTGATCGACCCTTATATTGGAAAAAGTCTATAAAGTATTACGTTTTCTACTGGTTCCTAAAAATTTCGATAGTAAGCTGTGGGGATTATTTTCGTTCAAAAAGTCTTTTTGGTGGGCAGGCCTTTTTTTTAGTGCAGGGGGTCGGGGAAGGATGTTTTGCGTCTGAGACTGTGGGGGTTTATGTTCAGGGGGGAGGGGGGAGGTCCTACTATCCAAATTTGTCGGTATTCTTTTCATCCAATCAATACTCAGATTATTTCTACTGGTATTCATGTTAATCTTGTGCTATGTTTACATACAATGTGTCAGAAGACTGTGCAGGTTCAATATACAGCTATTTTAATTAACATTGTATGAAAGCTTCAAGCTTACGCGAGAAGATCGAAAGGTAGTATGGGTAGATGTAGAGGGCTGATGTGTACGCTGAAGACCAATCAGATATAACGATGAAGCAAACTCACTTGATTTCGTCCTTTAATTTTTTCTTCAGAAATTTTAAATCAAGTTGCTTTTAGCCGTATTGGATTTCAAAAGAATTTTTCAAACTTAGAGCCATATAAAAGGACCGGATAAAGTAGTAGATTTTCTTAACACCGATGTGCAAAATTTCAACAATACCCAGACATAAATTACGAAATAGCTGTATATTAGCACTTCCACAGTAGTCTTTCTATCATTTTAATTATAACCCTAATAGAGGGACAACCAGAAGCTATTAGAGTACAAGCTTCACACGAATACAAGTTGCCTTCACATGATCACAAAGTGAACTGACTGGAGTCCACAAGGCATGCTAACTGTGTGTCTTCAACCATAGAAGGAGCATCTAAAAAAATAAAAAGTTTGTTAGAAACAGCATCCATTGGCAGCTCTAAAACCAGGATGGTTACTTGAAAAATATTTCAAATGTAGCAGAAATTGATGCGACTTACTGAGTTCATGGCAAACTGGACTGACTAGGTGATTGACTTGGTACATGGCTGGCTGACTGACTGGGACTGACCAACTATCTGACTAAGGGCCTGTTTACATGATTCCGGAATGACTTTCATTCCGGAACGAGTTCATTCCATCCCCATACATTCCTCTGTATCTGTTTACATGATACGGAGACGAAAGTCAAGTCATTCCGGAATGAGTTCATTCCGGTTTTCATTCCGGAATGAAATTTTCGTTCCGGAATGACATCTCATTCTGGTATCATGTAAACACAGAACGAATTTCGTTCCAAGATGAAACCGCATCTCATGAAACCGCAAACGGAGACCACAGTTTGTGCTCAGAGAGAAAAAGGGTAAGAGTATTTCCTGTTTAGCCCAAAGAAGCAGCCCTACGGTTAAATTTCTCGTTAAAATTGCAGAAATGGTCATAAATGGGGACAATAACATGTTTGAGCGAAACATGCGCCATCTTTGTTTTTGATCTCGCGCGAAAACCACTCACGTGAAAAAGCCTAGGTTGAGCCGGTCGACTCTTTCATGTGAATGCAGAACGAACTTCATTCCGGAATGAGTTTCGTTCCGGAATGAAAGTCATTCCGGAATCATGTAAACAGGCCCTAAGTAAACAAAACTCCCGGAACAGTCCGTCCATCTATTTGCCTGGCTGACTGACTAACAGACTGACTGACTGACAAAGTCATTTCACTGACTGACTAATAATCTGAGGACATAACAGGAAATTAAACTATTGCTTGATTAACTGACTTACAAGACATCTGACCGACCACAAATTATGCAAAATGCACCAAAAAGCAATACAAAATTCCTGGGCGTATAACTCACTCATGACAAAATAATCATCTCCTTTGCCAATCTCAGTCCGTGCCTCTTCCACGGCATGCTTCACGGCGAACAAACATGCACAGGACATGCACAAAGGAGGTTCTCCCACAGCTAAAGGAAGATAAATAAACGACTCATTAATGAGCATTATCCTGGGTACTTTAACAGTCGTTTGCATTTTATTATTCTGGTTTTAAACTTGATAAGCAGCCCAGATCGCCAATGGAGCGTGTCTACAAGTTATTCAACATAATGTCCAATTCTTCAACAGATTAATCAGTTTGATGATGAAAATTCATTTGAAGATCAGAAAAAAGGCCACCCCCCCTGGACCTGACACATGTTATGTTGAATATAGTTGTCATTAGGCGCATTTCATAGAGGGAACTGACCATTAGGAATCCATGTGACGTCAGAAAGTCCAGAATACTATTTATAAATGTCAAAAGTTTTGTCTCTGACAAACTACTGAGCTCATGTTTTCGGTAATGATGTTAGGGTGCATAGCCACGATTCAGTTCAGTTCAAAGTAGATCCACGTCTTTGTCACCTTTGGACCTGAGAATGCCGAGTGGATTGGGAGCATTCTTCAGAAGTGTCACCCTGAAGTCAATCGGTATGTCCTTTGAACAGGGAGGCTTGTACTCCTGGTATTGTAAAGAAAAAAAAACGTCATCAAAAGAAATGAAGACAGGAATATTAAGGGGCAAACACTCACCAAAAAATAGCCGTAACAATGATTGGTTCGACGCATTTGCTCATTTGCATTCTGGTCGTGACAATTGTCTGCTTATTTTTATGATAACTCGAGAAAAAAACTTGGAAACTGGCTGAAGTCAAATGAAAGCCCTTACCCATGTTCCACTGGTGAGATTTCGTCCTGTTTTAGCATCGTAGATGATCTTCTCTGTTAACCAAAACCCAAGCCCCATCACAAATGCTCCCTCCACCTGGCCTACATCCAGTTCGGGGTTCATGCTGATAACAGAAAAAAAATCACACCGTAAACAAGACATTTACTCAAAATTGTTAATTCCATTTTTCTATATCGTGGCACAGTAAACGTGAGAACACTGTTAAAGGGCAAGCTCTCTCAAATTGAAATATACAGTTTTCTCAAAAATTTGAACAGCAGAACAGATTTGACAAAACGGAAAAAAATTCCTGGGTCTTTTGTTTTCATTTCAGTGCATTTTCAATAACAATTGCTGCAACTTTTGCGAGCGAACGAAAACCGCAGCATTCCAGCAGGTCTCGTTGATCACTGCTCACTTTAGAACAGTTAATAATCTCTTTGATTGGACCTGTGTATCCAAAGATGACCACTGAGGCCAATTCGGAAGCCGTGTTTATATTTGGTACATGCTCTCAAGCGTCATACTACAATTCACCTGTCAGAGTAATTAGTGGTAGAGTATCTTCGCGTAGCTTACGCATAGTGTAAATCATTGTGTCAAACAAATTTCTTAGTTAACGCTTGCTAGATTTGATAAATGAAAAAAGTTTTGAGTCAATGTTCCTAAACAGAAAATATTACTTCTAAGCGAAGGGTTGTAGTCACAAACAGGAACACTCTTTTAATCTCTGACTGTTGTAAGAAGCAAAAACACTTCCATTTTTTGGAAATCGCTCTGTAAAGGAGATTTTTTCAGCAGTTGATCCAATTACAATTTGAAATTCTGCAAGTGAAAAGACTGATATTTTTTATTCAAAATACTTCATGACGTTTTTACCTTTGTCCACAGTCATTAAGTATATCTGTACGTAAGATCTCTCTTTCTCCTGTCAGCACGTCAAGCTCCACTTCAACACATGTCACTCCATAAGTGTTGTAAGCATAAGGTCCTTGAGTTTGGACTATGGACCTGGGAGACGAAGACGACTGTACATTAGAACACCTTGATTTTCGTACGGATCAAAGATTTAATTCAGTTTGCGTTAAACACAGCTTTTAATGGTCTGAAATCATCATGTAGCTGACGATTCATCGGCAAATAAATAGTAACTAAACTAAACAAGAGATGCAAGAATCACCACGTTTACGCAGCCAAATATCTGTGTCACACAGTGATTAACTGAGCAAATAACAAAAAATGAATTTACTGAGCAAACGCCAGATCCCTGCTCCGCATTGTTGTTTTAACAAGAGCAACATGCGTCTCACTGATAAACGTTTCATAATTTCTCTTTTAATTGGAACAAAGAGAACCCAAAATTTCTTAGAGTGGTTTTCTAACTACTGTCAGCATTAAACCAAAACCAACTAAATCACATCTGGCCAATTACAATGCGCCCAACTACTACAATCAGCCAATCAGAGCTTGTACTGAGAAAAGCTGTGCAACGCGGGTGCCAAGCGCGGGAAAAGTCAAGAACTCAACTCACGATTGACCATGTAAAGTCAGAAAAGAAGTCCGATAATGGCTCTTGGTCAGAGTCATTCCGTTTAACTGCGCCTTTCAACAACACGCACACAAAAAGTTCAATACCCATTTAACGATTGCATGTCTCACTGTCGTCAAAAACTATTACAACGACAATCAACAATACTTGATAAAAAAAAAAAAAACTGACAAAAAATGGACCAAAATCTACCAGTCAAAGTGCGCGGTAATGTAAAAATCCATTTAAGTGAACTGATAGTTCCGCTAAGGTGATTGACGGCGGCAGCTGAAATGCAACTTTTAGCATGTAATTCAGTGAAAGACACGGTAATATCACTGACTCAGTTGCGAGGTTTCCATCATTTGAATTTTGAGACCGCCGGTTATAACTGAATCGACTAATGGCGTGTTAGTATGCTTAAATAAGTTACAGTTATACGACTTACATGAACTTAGCTGATAAGTCGACGCCACTGTTGTAGCATTTGGTAATAATATCAGCCCAAGAAGATCCAGATGGCATGGCTTGTCTGATTGGATCAATCACTTTGTTTAACATGTCACAGCAACCCATAACGGCCTGAATAAGAAAAAATTCACACATGAATAAATGAAGAGATGGGGGAGGGGGGGGGGGCACCATATGAAAGGGACGGGGATGCTCGCCGTCTCGCTTAGGGGTATAAATTTCGGACTTTGGGTCTCGCTTAGGGTGTTCTTGGCAAAATGGCAATATTTTAAGCCGTCAGGGTCTCGTTTAGGGTTACACACGAAGAAATATACAAATATAGATTCTCTTTCAGAATTTTGGTATCTTTTAGGGGTCTAAAATAGCTTCAGCCACGCCCAAATTGGTCTCTTTTAGGGGTTATTTTCAAAATTTCCGACGAGCATCCCCGCCCCTACAATATGGGAGTCCCCCCCCCCCCCCCGAGGGAAGAGATGATCCTCGCAGTTATGAACAGTTGTGAAAAAAAGCCTGAAAAAATCAGGCTTGTCGGGACTCGGTGCAGCGCTCTAACCAATTGAGCTAACAAGCCAACTAGGAGTTGGTCATTAAATTGGTAACCGGGAAAGATGAAGATTAAATTTAATAATAGATATATGAAATCATATATTTGAACTGCGGATGAAGAATAAATGAAGAGATGATCCTCGCAGTTATGAAAGGACGTTTTCAGTTGCTTGCTTCAGCACCACTGTACAAGGCACTTTATATTTCTTGCAAAATTGTTACATTGTGACTGTGATAATTATTGATTCGATTGTTAGTAGTAGTAGTAGTAGAAGCAGGAGCAGGAGCAGGAGCAGGAGCAGGAGCAGGAGCAGGAGCAGGAGCAGGAGCAGGAGCAGGAGCAGGAGCAGGAGCAGGAGCAGGAGCAGGAGCAGGAGCAGGAGCAGGAGCAGGAGCAGGAGCAGGAGCAGGAGCAGGAGCAGGAGCAGGAGCTGGAGCTGGAGCTGGAGCTGGAGCTGGAGCTGGAGCTGGAGCTGGAGCTGGAGAATTTAGCGCACCAAGCGTAAAATCTTCCCCGATATAACGATATTACAGTATTAAATATAAACTGAATTCATACAATCGAGTGCAGTAATCTGTAACGTTTCTGTCAACAGATTTCAGTTCTCCCTCTTTATCCTCCTTGTCATTTAATAGTTCTGTCAATTTTAGTATCTTTGACACGTTTTTGTGACCAGATGTATACGTCGCCGGGATTTAAAGGCCGATGATTTGTCATTTGATTTGTCTGATTTGTTCCTGCATTTTCCTGTAACTTTAATTATTTGATACTCATTACAAGTTTAATTAAATAATATGCAGTAAAAAAGTACTTTTTAATTTTACCCCGATATAACGATATTTTCGGCAATTTTACGGTCACATAAATCATGAATCAGAAAGGAGAATGGTAAAGTACGGCGTTCCTCAAGGATCAGTACTGGGTCCGACTCTGTTTTCACTATTTTGCAATGACCTCCCGGATGTAACTGAAGGTGAAGGGGACTTACGTATGTACGCGGATGACACTACCATTTATGCATCCGCACAGACCCATGAAAAGGTTGCAGGGAAGCTAAACGCCATTCTAGAGAGATTATACAAGTGGTGCTGCAAAAACCAGCTAACTCCACATCCAGGGAAGACCGAGTATATGATGTTATCCCGAGGCCGGCATTTCATTGGACCTCTAGGGCAGGTATCACTTGGAGGTAATCCGATAAAACTGGTGACTTCTTCCAGATGTTTGGGCGTTCACCTGGATAATGAACTCAAATGGGACACTCATGTAAACGCTCTCATTAAGTCAAACACCCAGAAGCTAAACTTGCTACGATCTATGCATTTCCTACCTGTTAAACCAAAAACTGATTTCTACTTTAAAGTCATCTTACCATCTGTTACATACGGCATAATTGTATGGGGTTCTTGCGGCAGTACTCTCTTTAAAGAACTTGAGAAGATTCATGTTCGTGCCGCAAAAATAATTCATAAATTAGACTGGTGTACACCCTCTGTGGATGTCCTTCAAAGGGTAAAATGGCGAACGCTAGAAACTAACTATAACACTAAAATTCTAACTCTAGTATACACAGTATTTGAAGGAACTGCTCCATTGGGTATCCAATTTCTTTTTCGGAAGCAGCATAGTATATATGACCTGAGACGTCAGAACTGCTTAGTCTTGCCCAAGTCAAAAACTAACCTTAAACTGAAATCAGTTTCATACATTGGCGCAAAAAGGTGGAATAATTTGCCCAATGCCTGGAGGGCTAAAGAAAGCTTAGCTTCCTTCAATAGGGAATGTTCTGTCACGCTATCGCATGAAAATATCGCGTGAGAATATTTATCGTTTGTACTGTCACGCTAGCTGTCGCGTGTCTATTTTTTTTATTGCATGCTTTCCGCTCATATGTAATTCGCGCCCTTTACGCTTTTAAAGATAGTTATCTGTCACAATATTCTACTATTGGACAATATTATTAGCTTAGGATTTCCACAAGAACAATGAACAATCTATAATTTTAAATCAGTTCGAGAAGCTATCGTACACGAGCCCATGTAAGTTCTTTCTGTTTTTACCTCGCTATTAAATTGTTAAGCATATCGACGGTTTGAGGTTAGACTGCCATATCGGAGCCAAGTTAGTATCGGCCGAGGTATCGGAACAGTAAAAAGAACACTCCAGAACACTCCATGGAACTCCAGAACACTCTGAAGACGTGTTCTGGAGTTAAGGAGACCAAAGGGAGACGTGGGCAAGGACTAATAATAGAATCTATTGACCAGCGCATACAATGTCATCTTCCAACGCTCACAGAGTGCGACGAAATCCCAAATAACCGAGAAGAAATTCCAACTCCGCAAGTAGCGCAAGCGCATCCACACCTGATGCATATTGCAAAGGAAATTCCAGAACTCGACGACCACGCAGAGATTCTACTACTTGTCGGTCGAGACATTCCCTCCCTCCACAAGGTCCATGAGTCACGCAACGGATCCAGAAACGCACCTTGGGGTCAGAGGCTAGAGTTAGGCTGGGTAGTTATCGGAAACGCCTGCCTGAATGGTGCCCACGAACCAGAACATATCTCTACGTTCAAAACCCAAGTGCTTCACGATGGACAGCCTTCACTGTTCGTACCTTGCCCCAACCGTTTCCACGTTAAACACGGCACCACCTCAGCGGCGTGGGGCGACCAAGAAGAAGACACGCCCTTCTTTGGCAGCGCATTTGACGACGGCTTGGCACGCAACATGTTCGTGCGAACGCAACACGACAACAAACCAGGAACGTCTACTGAAGACCGAAGGTTTCTAGAAATCATGGAGCATGGCATGACGAAGGACGAAAACGGCAGTTGGGAGGCACCACTACCCCTACGCCATGCAGTAAAAGACCTCCCCACTAGTCGTGGCAACGCCATGAAACGCCTGAAGTCTACTCGTCGAACTCTTGATAGAAAACCAACTATGAAGGCCCAGTACTTTGCCTTCATGCAGAAAATCTTCGACCATGACCACGCCGAACTCGTACCAGCAGAAAGCTTAAACTCCAGCAAACCGTGTTGGTACCTGCCACACTTTGGAATTTATCATCCGAAAAAGCCAGACAAGATACGGGTCATCTTCGACTCAGCAGCTGAATGTAACGGAATATCGCTCAACAGTCTCCTATTATCTGGTCCCGACTTGACAAACGGCCTTCTCGGAGTGCTCTTACGATTTCGTCAGAACCCAGTTGCAATGGTAGCCGACATCGAGCAGATGTTTCATTCTTTTAAAGTCAAAGAGTGCCACAGAGATTTGTTAAGATTCCTATGGTACGAGAACAACGACCCTAATGGCGAGATAACGGAGTACAGGATGAAAGTCCACATATTTGGCAACTCATCATCCCCGGCAGTAGCGAACTACGGCCTGCGCAAAACCGCGGAGGTCGGACAGAACGAGTTTGGTTCTGACGCGAAGGCCTTTGTACACAGAAACCTTTTACGTAGATGACGGCCTTCACTCAGCTCCAACCACTGAAGACGCAATAGATTTGCTGAGACGCACCCAAACCATGTTGGCCACAGCGAACCTTCGCCTACACAAAGTTGCCTCGAGTCATGCGGAGGTCGTGGAAGCGTTCCCGTCCGAGGATCACGCGAGCGGCCTTCACAACTTAGATTTCAGCAAAGGCCCAATCCCAGTACAGCGTTCGCTTGGAGTGTATTGGGACTTAGAGTCCGATGCCTTCACCTTCCGAGTTTCACTGGATGAGAAACCGTTCTCACGGCGAGGAGTCCTGTCAGTAACTAACAGCCTCTACGACCCTCTGGGTCTCGCAGCCCCAGTAATCATTAAAGGGAAGCAGCTTCTAAGGTCAATGACCACTGACCTCAATGCCTCACATTCGGACACGTGGGATGCCCCACTGCCTGCAGAACACAAGCCTGCTTGGGAGAACTGGTGTAATTCCCTTCGGTCACTAGAGGAACTCAAGGTTCCCCGCTCCTACAGTAACAAACCTCTCCGAACTGCAGCGCGAACAGAGCTCCACACCTTCGGCGACGCCTCAGAAAAGGCCATCGGTGCTGTCTCATACCTTAGAACAATCCAACCCACCGGTGAAGTGCAAGTAACCTTTGTGCTCGGCAAGGTTAAGCTCACGCCAGCCCACGCAACAACCATACCTCGTCTAGAGCTTTGCGCGGCGGTAATGGGCGTTGAGTTGTCGGAGCTCATTACTGAGGAACTCGAAAGGAAGCCGGACTCAGTGACATTCTACTCAGACAGCAAAGTCGTCTTAGGATACATCACGAATGACTCGCGCCGGTTCTATGTTTATGTGAGCAACCGCGTCGAACGAATTCGAAGAACCTCAGCACCACAACAGTGGCGCTATGTTTCCACACAACAGAATCCAGCGGATCTAGCTACTCGATCGGTGGAAGCAAAGGACCTTAAGGAGAGTACGTGGCACACTGGACCAAAGTTCTTGTACAACAGCGACCTAACGACCTCAATTCAAGAGGGAAACATTGCAGCAGAAGTGCTGGCTGATGACCCCGAAGAGCGCTCAGACGTAAAGGCACTAGCGACTAAGGTGGAGCCCTGCACGAGTCTTGGATCGGAGCGTTTCTCAAGATTCTCCCAATGGTCCACGCTACAAGGAGCGGTCGCAAAGCTCATCACAGTCGCACAGTCACACAGCAAAGCCCGAGCAGAGGAGGAAGTCCCTTCAACGCTAGTATATGAGCAAGCCAAGGTCATAATCCTTAGAAGCGTCCAGTACGAAGCCTTCAGGAAAGACATCGAGTGTCTAAAACGTTCAGAAAAGCTTCCCAGCACCAGTCTCTTAGCAAACTTGTGCCCCGTCCTCGACAAAGACGGACTACTTCGTGTTGGTGGCAGACTAAATGAAGCAGACATCAGTAATGGAGAACGCCACCCTCTCATCCTGCCAAAGTCGTGTCACACCTCGGAGCTCATCATCAACCATTATCATTGCAAAGTACAGCATCAAGGAAGAGTCTTTACCCACGGCTTAATTCGAAGCAGCGGCTACTGGATCATTGGAGGAAAAAGAATGGTGAACAGCATCATCGACAAGTGCCTTAAGTGTAAGAAATTAAGAGGCCAGCGCCAGACTCAGAAAATGGCCGATTTACCAGTCGATCGCGTCAGCCCTGCACCCCCATTCAGCTACGTAGGACTCGATGTATTCGGCCCATGGCAAGTCTGCGCTCGACGCACCAGAGGAGGTCTCTCTAACGCCAAACGTTGGGCTGTACTGTTTACATGCCTGTCGAGCCGAGCCATCCACATCGAAGTCATCGAATCCATGGACACCTCCAGTTTTATAAACGCCTTGCGCAGATTCCTAGCGCTACGGGGGCCAGTGATTCAAATACGCTCCGATTGTGGCTCCAACTTTGTAGGCGCGCGCAACGAACTCCAGGGTGTACTGACACCTTCTGACGTCAGCACCACACGGAGTTACTTACTCAAGGAAGGATGCGAGTGGGTCTTCAATCCACCCCACGCGTCCCACGCCGGCGGAGCTTGGGAGCGAATGATCGGAGTAACGAGACGTGTACTCGAGGCTGTACTAGCGGACGTTCCTTCAAGACACCTCACGCACAAAGTTTTAACAACCCTGATGGCCGAAGTCTCGGCTATCGTGAACGCCAGACCACTAGTGCCAGTCTCAAGCGATCCTGATGCGCCAGAAATCCTCACTCCAGCCACGTTGCTTACCCAGAAACCTCAGCAGCTGAAACAACCACCAGGAGAATTCAACGCTACAGACCTCTACAGTAAACAGTGGAAGCGTGTTCAGCATCTGGCCAATGTCTTCTGGTCACGATGGCGCAAAGAATACCTTCCGACGTTACAGCCTCGCAGAAAGTGGCAAGACAAGTCCCGCAACTTGCAAGAGGGCGATCTAGTCCTTCTCTGCTCCAAGGACGCGCCCAGGAACGATTGGCCTCTTGCCAGAGTCGCGAAAGCACAACCCGACCGCGATGGAAAGGTGCGAAAAGTCGACCTCATCACCGCCAAGGAAGGATCCTTAAAACACTACCACCGACCAATTACAGAATGTATCCTGTTAAAAGCAGATGAAAGTAAACCATCCTGCTGAACACAGAAGAACTGAGAAACATCCTGCTGCAGCAGAGGAACACTATTAAGGAACACTATAGTTTAACCCACACGTATTAACTTTAGTGGTACATGTATTCACAAATACCAGGCGAGGAGTGTTCTGTCACGCTATCGCATGAAAATATCGCGTGAGAATATTTATCGTTTGTACTGTCACGCTAGCTGTCGCGTGTCTATTTTTTTTATTGCATGCTTTCCGCTCATATGTAATTCGCGCCCTTTACGCTTTTAAAGATAGTTATCTGTCACAATATTCTACTATTGGACAATATTATTAGCTTAGGATTTCCACAAGAACAATGAACAATCTATAATTTTAAATCAGTTCGAGAAGCTATCGTACACGAGCCCATGTAAGTTCTTTCTGTTTTTACCTCGCTATTAAATTGTTAAGCATATCGACGGTTTGAGGTTAGACTGCCATATCGGAGCCAAGTTAGTATCGGCCGAGGTATCGGAACAGGGAACTAAAGGCCATCAAAAATCTCGATATTGTAAACAGAAAATTGTAAATAGGCTAGTGCATGTAAATATTGTAAATATCTTGTATATTGTAAATAAGTTTAGTTAGTATTCGTATTCATCTTAGTGTTAGTTTTGTTATGATTATTTCTTAGGTAACTTAAACACGACCACCTCAGCTATGCTGTAAATTTATCGTGTCTAAATAAAAGATATTATTATTATTATTATTACATCGCTATATCGGGAGTCTCGATATAACGATATAATTTCACTGTCCCTTGCCATATCGTTATATCGGGGTTGCGCTGTAATAGTGGTAGTAGCTGTGGTGGTGGTGATAGTAGTGATGTGCCGGTGCTGCTACTGCGATGATGTGCGTCAATGCGAATCGGAAGCCAAACAGCGTCTGTAAAACCAGGGCCGGGATGTTCAAAGTAAAATTAAGCTTATTCAGGATTGGCGTAAATTTTGATTCAGTTTTTTAACTTTTCAGAGGTTTTCTGTGTATATTTTCTATTCTTCGTGACTAATCTCAAACTCCGCAAAACACAAGCAATAAAAACAAATTTATACAAGAGGAATTGAACCCTCCATCAACTTTTAATCCTGGGTGTTAAAGTGGCGAAAGTGTTAATCGGCTTTCGAACAACCCGGCCCTGATTTCATTGTAATTTGACCCTGAAAAACCATTTTTGGAGAGGCAAATAAAGTCTTATTTTATTATACAAAACAGCCACAGCCTGAAACCTTAAGATACATTGGAGAAATATTTTATTAAATAAATATGAGGGATGTGCATATTCATTCAACTGCACCCACCTTGCAACACAGTTCACTTGTGATGCTTCCACCAGTAGCTGCACCTGCAAAGAAAACAACCATAAGCTCTGGCAATACATTACAACAAAAAAATATTTTTAACATATATTTACGGGCACAGCGAACTGAAAGTGCGAGGACATATAAAGCCTGGTTTTCACTAGCGATGCAAGCACAAGCGGAAGCACAAGCGCAAGGATAACGGCTCTTATTTCACTGTGAAAGCGGCTTCGACTCAAGAAAAAGCACATAGATCTAAATTTGTCCTTTTTTACGTGATTGGGCTTGTGCTTGCGTCGCTTGTGAAAAACATGCATTACATCCCAAACAAAACGTTTAAAATTTAACTGTAAACGCACTGAGACTTGTAAAATGCATACCAAGTACTGTCGCTGTTGTCGTTGTTTAACCCATTGACTCCTGGAGATTTTCCAAAAAACGCATTTTTTAGATGTTTTTGACCTTTTAAGGTCTATGATGAGCTAAAATGGCTCCAAACCACTCAAAACGGCCCTTAAAACACAAAATGCACCCTTGTTTTTCACCAGAACCCCGTTTAACAACTTTTTCGCTCGTGCATGTGCACAAATCAAAGCTTGGAGATCCTAAACCATCCTACCACTTTAGGCTTTTCGTTTTTTTTTTTTTTTCGCTTTTCCTTTTTCTCTTCTTCCTTTCTTTTTGCTGCAGTGTTTGGCCTTCTAGCAGGCTTCTTTCTAGTAGAAGAATTTCCGCGAAAGCACAAACGAGGCGAGAACTACTTACCATGGACAAGCAAAGGGTGGAAAGGGGAAATTTTCCTCTGAGTTTTTCACTAAAATTTTGAAGCGTTTTGGTGCATATTTCAAGCTCCATCAATCTAATCACACTGGTTTAGGTATCGTTGGAAAGGTCTTGTTCTGCTTCACAATTTGAGCATAGATGTCGCCTTTCTGGGTGAAAGGTGATGACGTCACAAGCGGGACAAATGCCCGGAACCTTTACGGCCGGTTTAGGCCGGTTCAGGAGTCAATGGGTTAAAAGTGGCATCTGGATTGTCAAAGTGGGCAGTCAAGCACAAACACAGGGCTAGAGGTAAGGGTTGCAGCGAGTTCTTTTATGGATGGCTATCAAAACACGTCCCTGAATGTAATATTTGTTTACCTAACTCTCGAGGAATATAAATGATAGTTGGACAATTTTGGACAGATCAGTCCTGAGTCTTAAAGCTCCGAGAACTAGCATAAGTAAAAGCAGTGAAAAGGCGGAGAAATGGCACGTAAGATCGCTGCTTGCACTCTCTGCACACTCGAATATTAATCCCCCTTTCTGATTTTCGTACATTCTGTAAATGTTAGAGTAGAATCCCGACTTCTCGAACCTCCAGGGGAAACGAAAAAAATCGGGTGTACAATTACAGCGAAGTGCTATCCAAGAGAAACGAAAATTGGTTCGAGAAACCGAGGGTTGGAGAAATCAGGATTCTACTGTAGATTGGAGACCTCGGTGGCAGAGTTTACATCGATATCTCCAGTTTGAAAATTTTGTTGTGGTCATACTTGATAAAAAAAATTAATCGTGGTCACAAACAGTTTTAGCAATGTAATATACACTTTTCCTTTTCTTCATGCCATATAATTATCGTTTTCAGTGGAACCTACTGTTTGGATTGTTGAATGCTGTGGTGGGTTTGATGGCGATTATATCCAGAGGACACTTCAGCTTGTATGCAGCAACTTGAGCTACCTGCAAAGATGACCGATGTTTGCAGGTTAACCAAAAGGTGGTCCTGTTGACCATGTGGCTGTATAGAAGGGATTCTTCTCAAACAAAATGACTGACTGAGTGGATCCTTTTTGGCCAAATGAAATTGGCCATATTAAGGCAGGGATCTAATGAAGAGTAAACGACACCTTATAATTCCGAGTCATTTAATCACAAAACACCCAAGATCTAAAATAAACCAATTGTCTGATTACCTGTCAAACCGATCAAATCTTCTCAGCTTTACTTATTTTATTTGAAGTATTACCTTTGTGTTGATTCCTTGTCCAACTTCAATTCCTCCATGAGCAATAGCAATAGTGCCATCAGCATGGTATATAGACACCATTGCAGTGAACTGTAGACCTTCATAACCTACTCCGTATTTGAGAGGGACAAGACTGATTCCACGCTTCCGCCAGCGATTGTTCTGAAAGGGAAGGATGATTAGCATCAAACCTTAAAGGGACTGTGTCACGGCTGAGTTAAGTTTGTTTAATTGAATTTTGCCAAATACTCGCTATGAAACTTTAAATTTGCAAAGAAATTACTTCTATCGATCTAGCTAATGAAACCATGGCTTTATTACAACCAAATGTGCCATATACTTTAAAGTTACAAGCAAACGAGATCAACATTGAAAACTGTTCAGCCCAACAATATTTCAAATATCCATGTCACAATCCGTTTCAATCTTCGTCGCTTTTGGCCATTCGTACCTTCTTTTGTATTTGCTGTGTTATTGAAATGTTCCCTCACTGTTTTAAGAGGTTATTTTTATATTTCACCAAACTTGATGATCATTTCACATTAATAAATTTGGCTTAAATCCGTGACACATTGTCATGCCTTTTTTTACACGAGCCCCTGGCTCGGACATGTAATGGCAACCTCGACCCATGCATTATTGATTGATTGATTGATTGATCGATCGATCGATCGATTGATTGATTGATTGGCAGCCGCGTGGCCATGAAATTTTTTGCGTGATCTCTGGGCACTCAAAAACAAAACTACGGCATAGGCTAGCCCAACCAAAATGGCTTGATTTAGTACACGACAAGACAAACAACAGAAGCCTATAGGGAAGGACGGCCAATGTTAACAAGGATGAACATGTATAACATACATAACAAACGTGGCAACCTGAAGAATTGAACATTCTGGAATCTATTTAGAAAATGTCTTAATTAATCACTTACTGCCACAATGGTTTTAAAATGCCCTATTTGTAAACTATTAAATCCTGCTTGTAAAATGCGTCTTGTCATTGTGACCGTAAGCGTTTATCAACATAACTCCCGGGTTAAAACCCCCTAAAGATTCCCTCATAAAAATATATAAGCCCTTGACTTATGAAGTTTGTGATCAGTAGGTTTGTTTTCCTGTAAGTGTTATTGCGTTCCATACCTTGTTAAAAGTGTCAATTGCATTCTTTCTGTTCTGGAAGTCACTTGATACTAGGATATCTAATGACAAACATAAACAATGTAAGAAGTCTCACTCGAAACAACGTAAACTATTAAAAAAAAGTATCAAACTATCAAAAAACTATCGAAAAATATAACTAATTATTTGTTTTTATTTGAAATGTTTTAACCAGTTTGTTTTACGTTTGCTTTGCAATAAATCTCAAACTGGAAACAAATTTAAACCACAAGATAGCACTCCTCTGGCAGGGATAAAGAATTTCTTACTATCTATACAAACTTCAATGTGACCTTAGACTGCGTGTTCTATGCTTACTCCACTTCAGCAACAATGACGTTGATTTCTACCTCAAAATAAACTAACATAAGCATTTTGCTGTTTGTAACACACTACTGACCTCCATGAAAAAAAGATTTTTGACAGAGTTATAGAGTATTATTATAGAGTTTTAATTGTAAATATCATTTTATTTGTTAGGTTAGGGTTAGTTTGGTAAATGTATAGCTACTCTGTAGAAATGTTACCAATAAAACCATTATTATTATTATTATTATTATTATTATTATTATTATTATTATTATTATTATTATTATTATTATTATTATTATTATTAGTTCTTCGGCCGCTTCTCTTGTTGGCCAATAAGCTACGTTGGATAAAAGAAAAAAAGAAAAAGTTCTACAACTACACAGCAAGGACAAAACTTACCATTCCACAGAGTGTCAATGTTACAAAATTTCAGCTTCTGGTTCGTTTGAGTTTCCTATGAAATAAAACACAACTGGATGTAAGAATTCAAACATTTGGGGAGAATATGTGGCTAAATTGCCAACTAAAGCCATGGCTGTGTTTTACGCTGCTGTTATGATCTTACTAGATTTCTCAGAAAACAAAGATCTTTAAATCAATGTGGCTTCAAAAGGTCAGATCTTTGGGCCATGACTGGTGGATTTCGAACCATTTTGTTTGTTTCGTTTCTTCAGAAATCGTTGATTGTTATCGTCATTAAGAAATCAAAAGGAAAAGACAGCAAAGAAATAATAATAATAATAACAAACCTGTCCATTTTGATAGAAATTCACTTTTCTCACTTCTTCTGGTGTCATTTTCAGTTCTTTTGCAACATGTTCCATCATTGACTCTATAATGAACACTGCTTGCGTAGAGGCTAAAAAAATGAAAATTTTTGCAGCTTCATTCAAAGCCATACTGTTTTGTTTAAGAGATATCTGCCCAGGAAAGATAAAAGAGTGATTGCCATGAGGAACCGGCACTGTTACATCAGTTACATGCATGTTCTGTGGTCAAGAAAAGAAAAGGATTCATTGCAGGGTACAAAAGAGAGACCATTTTTATCCACTTACACTAATAGTGTACTAACAGTGCACAAAACGAGTACAGAGTATCGTCATAGCATGTTACTCCACTCAGAAGAGAACATAAAAGGCACAGGTATAAAAGTCCCACAGTTAATAAGACAATGACAGGACTCTGATTAAATTCTGAACTGTATAACAGTTGCAAACTAGTTAGCAACAATTACTGTAGCAATGTTTTCTCAATGAAAATCCACGATGGTAACAGTGCATCATCAAATGGGATTCACTGACACACTGTACCTCATGATAAAGCAGATGACTTGTTACCCAAAAATCGCGGGTTCGAATCCAACTCAAACCACCGATTTTTTTTTAAAGTGGTAGAAAATCACAGTATGTACATTCTAGCAATTAACATTTATTTAACAATTAAATAAAACAAATTTCAAAGGCTTTTAACATACCAGGTGCACGGCACCAACTGTTGCCAGCTGTGTGGGTATGTGTAGCATATGGCACAATGTTCCAGTTGTCACAAAAGTACACTAGAAATAACACACAGAAGGGAATATCATCAACAGGAAGTGAAATAAGACTAAACCATAGACAACTTCTATCTTGAAAGGCTAGTAGATCAGTAGTTTAATATTTATTTGGATTTATCCTTGTATGTAAATCTGCATGTAATGGACACAAGAAAAACAGTATGTGATACACACAAGCGTGCTTATGGATCAAAAGACTGACTTTTAATAACACTGTTGTTTTGTTTTTAAATGACAGACAGCATTTTTTGCCATTTTCCTCAATGAAGGTAAACACTATTTTAGCAACTTTCATCAATTAAACACCTAGCTGGTTTTGAAGAATCTTGGGCAACATTTTTTTGGAATGTAACAAAACTATTCGATAACAGAAAGATTTTTTTCTTTTCTTTGTACGTGTATTACTAATCATACAGATTTTTTTCATGTGAATAACAATTTCTTGAGGACAGCTATCTGTTGATTCTTTTTTTTTTTTCTATTCACACTTGAGCTCAATATTTACCATTATCGGCCCACATTTGAGCATAAGCCACATCAACATCATTCACTGAAGAGCCGCAGTCACAGTACAAGTTCATATCTATACCATTTAACTTGCCATTGCTTTCCACGCCAATCTGAAGCCAGGGAATCATACTGTCATTAAGACCATCCCTACTCACACGTAATCATACATCACTAATAATACTGCAAGTTACTTCTGATGGTATTAAATAAGTCAGTGATTATCAAGTTATTTACTCAGAAAAGTACCTCCCTCATTATGCATAATCACCATGTAAGGGTTGCCCATGAGATCAAAACTACTTATATTCTAATAAGCACCACTCCTCTCAACAACAGAGCAGTGCTCTGAAGACCTTGAACTCCATAGGGGGCCTTTGTCAACACAGCTACTTTGGTTCCGATTTGGAAGGAGACAGCGACACTGACATTTTAAACTTACTTTGTAGATAATTCCTATCGTGTTATCGTTTTTTGAAAACACAAATAGTTATGGTGTATTCAAATCTGTTATTTTGTAAAGATTGATCTAGAACAGTTACTTGCCGTGTGATCTAAACAACATACTTAAAGTGAAAGAGTTGGTGTCAACAAACATGTGGCCGTATTTTATACTAACCATGTAAGTGGCTTTGTACGGTTCTCGTACTCCAATCATCTCCATATTGGTGTTTAAATCCATCCTCATTCGAACTGGCCTATTACGCGTATTAAAATAATAAACCATTTAATAAAAGTGGTTTGCTACTGAATTTCCTTTAACTGATTCCAATGTTTGTTTACAAGAATGCTCATACATATCTGCAGGTCATAAGTTATACAATAACAGACAAAAGGCAAAAGGAAACACCCCTGTATTAAGACTGTGTGATGATATTTGACAACACTCCTTTCTGTAAAAATTAGTTCCCTTGGATGGCATATTACCTATTTTCACCTTATATTCCTTTAGTTTTAGTCTTCTTTAATAGGTGACAATTAAACCAATATTTTACAAATTTGATCAACACTGTTGCGAGAATTTTCGCTACCTAGATTCTAATCATTAAATTTGGCTGAAATGTGAGAAATGTGAAAAATATTGTTATGCCGACTGACAGAAGAGGCAAGGAAGGTCGTTATAAAGTTGCTTACAGATAAATACATAGTTTAGAGTAATGGGTGCTAATTTAACCTTTGCATTCTTATATACATGTAAGTGTAATAAAAACAAATTATAGTAACAGATGTGCAGTCTGGTTTATCTCACCTGTAGGTTTTGACCAAAAGTGTTTTTGGATCCTAAATGCTTTCTACAGGGCAACTTGATATGTTTTCCTTTAATTCGCAAAAATGAATCTCAAGCCGTAAATTTAGGTTGGAAGTTATTTGGCACAATAGTTTAAAACAGGCTTTTGTGTTTTGGGTTGTTAAACATGGAAGCAAGCCTCGTGTCTTTTTACCTCTTCGTGACATTAGCAGCTAATGCACACGCTGTAGCGATGTGATTGGCTCTGGTGATTCTGGCTCCATATGCACCACCGCATCTCTTTACACTCATATTAACACTTTATAAACAAATAAAACAAACAGAGAAACCACTGTTAGGATGAAACATACTGCATTAAAAACATAACAGAAGCTATAAAAAGCCTTGCCGGGTCAACAAGAAGCAGCTAACAAGACCTTTAAAAAAACGCGCACAAAGACAGGAACATAAAATAAGAAATGTATAAACGCATTAAAAGGTAACATATACAAGACATATACCCATAAAAGGTGTACAAAATATTATTAAAAGACAGCATGCAAATAACTAGTCGACTATGCTAGTCTTTTCTTCCCCCAAAAACACTGAATTATTTCAAATGTAAAGAAGTGGGGTTACAACATGTTTTGGTCTGCATTCGACACTACATGCTACGTAAACCGTTTACATCATATCTATTCTTAAAACTCTGGTAGAGAAAAGCGTTTCAGGAGAAATATGCCCACGAGAATCTCAGTCTTACCTATTTTGTAAATTACAATATAAAACACCAAGAACCAACCTCTGAGCAGGATAATTGAGAGTTTGTGCCACAGCTGCTTGAGTAAGATCAACCCACTGTGTCGGGCAGTGAACAGTTATGCCATCATCCTCTGGGACACACAGCGCCACCTGTCATGTCAACCAGACAGAAAAGTATGTTAGAAAATATGACGAATTTAGATAAACAAAGTAAGGCTACTTCATGATAGAGCGGTTTATAATTGAGTGTCGTAAAACCAAAACCAAAGTAGTTACTCTGGCCAATCACAAAGGACACAGACAATCCAGTGAACCAATCAAAACTCGAGGCAAGTACATGTAGCTGACGCAAAGCGCGGGAAAACGTGCACGAGCGAGATACGATTGGTTTTGGTTTGAGTTCTGATTGGTCAAGAAAGTGACACGAGATTTTTTAACCAATCACTGAGCGTAGTAATGCAAAAGCAAAGCGAACGCAAATTACTTTCGACAATCAAGTGCAAACCACTCTAACACGTAGTTTAACACGGTGGAAACCCGATTTTCAAACCTTCAATGGAAAACGGAAATTGGTTGAGAAATCGGAGGAAAAGTTGCAGTGTTCAACTGAGTGAAGCAAATCCAAGGGAAATGACCTTTGGTTCGAGTTATCAGGATGTTTGAGAAACTGAGGGTTTAGGAATCTGGATTCCTCTATACATGTATGTCTGTTGGGTTACATAATGACCAATGTTTGTCACCTGAGTTTCCATGTGGAAGTAGTACTGTGGTCCAGTAGAAACTGTACCCTGCACAATATGCGGTGATTTATTAATTGCAGCTGATCGAAAAAGAAGAATAAATTTCGTTAGGACAAAATAAAAATAAAGGAGATGCCAAAATATTATAAGGACACAAGTAGCAAAATGATTACAGCCAGCACAATAGGAATACACGGGGCGCAAATTTTACCATTTTACCGACGAAATTTAATAGAGTGAAAGAGGGAGGTCGCACGTTTTCCGCAACGACTACTTGATGCTGGAATCACCTCCCCCTTAAGTTGCGCGCCTCTTCATCTGTAAATATCCTTAGGAATGCTTTGTATATAAATTTTAAATTAAGTCAGCTCAAGAATAAGATTTTTACTCCTTTTTTAGATAATAATTTTCAGATTGTGATATTTTTTAACAGCCTTTGGATTAACATTATATTGTAGCTTAGCTTCTACATTTTTAACTTACATTTCGATTTTTAATTAGGTTTTAACAAGATTGTAAATTAGATTATTGTTTATGGTAGATTCTTAATTTTTAGTACATTAGAGAGGGTTACAAATTTATTAGTTGTAAAACTATCACGTGTAACCCTCGATAAATAAAGTTTGATGGATTGATTGATTGATTGATTGATTGATTGATTGATTACGCTGGTGGTGGATAGGCTGCATATGTAGCCTTCTCCATTAAGTGTCAAGGAAATAGAAGACTGTATGCATGCAGGCTAGTGGTGGAGGGAGAGTAGCAATACTGTAAAAAGTGTAGATATACGATTATATGAGTAGGAGGTGCAGTGGGCTAATGATTAGTGTGCTGGACCCCGAACTGACTGGCCCAGGTTTGAGCCCTGGTCGGGATCATTGTGTTCCGTTGTTGGGCAAAACCGTTTACTTTCAAAGTGCTTCTCTCCACCCAGACGTATAAACGGGAACCGGGGAAATTATTGCTGGGGGTAACACTGTGATAAACTTGCATCACATCAAGTGGCTGATGGGCCACTAGGCTCGTATCAGGCTGTGATAACATATGAACTTAGCTGGAAACTCCAGACTACAATACGAGCCCTCTCAAACAATTACATTAGCCACACTGCTTACTATTTGCTTCACGCTACAAACGGATGCATGTACATGTATGAGAGGACTTTTGATCCCAGGGCATGTGCAGCACCTCTGGTGATACTTACATTCCGCGTCACCTTTTTTCAAAGGTTTACCATGCGGATCAAAGAATGATTTGGCTGCCACAGCTTCATCAATGGTTAGCAGAGGAGTCTTTTGGTCTTTGTATGTCACTATCACGGCTTTGGCTGCTTCATCTGCATGTCGCTGAGTATCTGTGGTAAAAAACTAAATGCTTTAAAACGGGTGCAATTTTTTATTTGTGCTGAGTTTGGTCACTACCAAGGCTTGCACAGTGACAGCCGGTGGGGAAGGAGAGAAGCCTACCAATTGTTCACAAGAAGAGGCTTTTAAAATCAGTGGACAATGAACCTACTCATCTGACAGACGGTGAGTTACAATAAACCACAATCAATTCTGCTGACTGTATTATATTTTGTACTAACATTAAAGTAGAGTTACAATCTAAGACACATGCTCTCATCCCCCACTTCGATGTTTTGAGGGAAGTGATTGCAAATGTAGAAGTTTAATGACAACTAAATAAAATAAATAACACATCAGAACTCTAGCTGAAAGATTTAATAAGAGAGGCTTTGTAAATTTGCAGCAACTGTTACTTTAGCAGATGTAAAGAAACCGGTCCAAGGAACTATCATTTTTTTCCTGAACAGACAAGGTTTATGTGCCCACTCACGCGATAAGGTACCACGATGATGAATAAGTGGTAAAGACTTAATACCTACCAGCAATTATGACACCCAAAGCTTGACCAGCATATTCAATGTTTCCACTGGAAAATATCTGTTATATATACAAATATTTCTATAATTATCCATCTGTACTCGATAGAGAAACATGATCAAAAGCAAATCGTATTACATCTTTGTAACTAGTTTAGATCGAGCTGTGCTTGGTGACCAAAGCTTTTTCGAGCTAAACAAAGTCACCTCTATCATGCAGATGGCTGTCATTCAGGTTTATACTGAAGTGTCAGTCATCAGTTACAGTGTTGTACAGGACTGCTATCACTTTTTTATATAGTTTTTTAGCATTTTCTTTTAGTTTAACTCTTTTTTGTTATGTCCCTGTATTAGTAGGGGAGTTTTCCCCAGGTAGGTGGTCAATGACATTATTAATAAAGTTTCTATTCTATTCTATTCTATTCTATTCTATTCTATTCCCTCCTTCCTTCCTTCCTTCCTTCCTTCCTTCCTTCCATTCCATTCCATTCCATTCCATTCCATTCCATTCCATTCCATTCTATTCTATTCTATTCTATCACTTGCAAGATCAATGGGCACAAGGAATGATCAAATAACTTTGTTATCATTGATGTCTTTATAAAAAAGACAAAGCAAATCCTTAAAGTTACCTCTTCTGCTGCGAAACCAAATGAAGTTGGCACGAAGTTGTTGATACCTCCTTTGGGAATATCTTTTACCGTGATAAACCTGAGAACACCAGGCAATTTCTGCGGCAAAAATATCCAATTAAACTTTTTGTTACACAAGTTAAATTAGAGCATGTCAAACTGAAATTTAATTGGCCACATCACACCTGACAACGTTTTTATGTATTTCCGACAAATTTGTGACTTTTTTACAACTTTCCTATGGCTTTTGCTTAAACTGCCAATCAAAGTGAAACACATGTGAGTGTGTTTACTCTCTGACAAATGTCAACTGCCTTCATTTTGATTGGCCAGCTGAAACAAATCCTTCCGAAAGCTGTCAAAAAGATGTAAATGCAAAAAAACAAAACGTTATAATAACATGGCATGCAGTGAGTGCAGTAGCAAGTGATTAAGAATATTATTAATAATGTAGGTTTAAGTGCTATCACGACTGGCTTGGCCTTTTATTTCCCAATTTCTTTTTCAATTATTAAAATGACAGTTGTATTAGTCCCCCTCTCCACCTGGCTCTTAAACCCTCTCGGTTATAGGCCCAACTGTCTGCTAATGAAAACAATATTCTACTTATAAGCCTCGCCATCCAACTGTTTTATATCAGCTTACCAACTTTCCCACAAAACATTGTAATTCAAATAGAAAAAGACAATGAATAAGTTTGAAAATCAAACTCATAGTGGTTTTCTTATTTATTATTCTTACAATATATCGGTCCTCAGAGCCTTGAAGTCATTTCTTGTCAGCTCATTCATGATTCAATAACGTTTTTTATGCCTCTTGTAAGCTCCCCTGGCTGTACGTTCCAAGAATGATAAGTCCACCCAAAACCCCAGAGTAAGTTGTGTAAGCCAACTGGGCTTGTAATAAGCATGTTACATTACTTAATATACTAACCAAAGCCTCTGATGCATCAAGGGAATCAATCTTGCAGTTTCCCTACAAATTAAACAGATATACAATCAAGTATAAGCAGTACTTATACAGACTACTTCCTTCTAGATTTATATGACATACTTAATATCTACCTGTGTGCTCACAACAAAGGCAGCATAGAGTTCACCACCTTGAATGGGAATATCAGATACATACTGAGCTTCACCAGATGTCTGAAGGAAAAGATGCAGATAAAAGTCAAATTGATTTTTATTCTCTACAAAGAAATTTCTTTAGATTGATGTGTAAAGCCCTGACCAAATGACAACGCAAGTAGACGAAAACTTGCGTCTACTTGCGTCTCCATTTGGCCAGGACTTGCGCGCAACTGGCATTGACTTGCATACACTTGGGTTGACTCGCGTTCACTTTTGTCGAGATCAAATTTGCACTTAAGTCAACACAAGTTTTTCACTGTTTGGCCACCCAACGCAAGTCAACGCAATGTTTGCAGTTTAATTCAAGTAATGAATTGCAGCGCGTAGCATTTTAAATGGCTTTTTTGCAAACTTGCATACACTTGCGTGTCCGTTTGGCCACCCAACACAAGTCTGTACGCAAGTTCAACAAAAAAGTAGCCACATTCTTTGTTATTTAACTTAAACAAAGTAAATATAAAACCTCACCAATCTCTATTATAAGCTGATTTGCCATTTAGCACTTAATAAGAAGCTTGGACAATTCATAGTAACCACTTTAAATTACCTGGACTTTAGCAGCCAGTTTTGTCATAGGCTTTGTTAATGGGTATTCACTGGATTGCGAGTCGTAATTCTGAGTGCCAGATGAGATAGGACGAATGAAAGGCTCTGCTGCTGACTTGACCCGTGCTGATGCCTTGTCCCCCAGAACAGTCAGGTAAAACTAAGACAAACCACAAACTTGAATCAATTTTACTTTGTACAGTCCAATCCCGACTTTTCTAGCCCCCGATTTCCCAAACCTCCCCAAAATTGGAACTAAAAGTTATTTTCCCTTCATTTGCTTATCGTGGTTACAATTCATCAACACTGCTTTCTTGAACTCCCAATTTTTCAAATAAAACTTTATTTCCATTACATGTTAAGATTCTAGAAATCAGGACACCACTGTAGCCTGTGTATGATAAAGCTGTCTAGATCTCAAGAAAAAAGCAACCCACTGGTAAAAAGGATTTTTTATCATTGGTAACTTACTGGTTCAGGTAGTTACCACCTGAAACTACCGTCACTTGTATCTAAGCGAAGCACTTGCTGCCAAAACAAGATCTAACTGGATATTAAACGTGGCATGATTCATCATCAAACGTTTCAAGTTTGGCAGACTGTAATGGCAACTCAGTTTCAAGCCAAAAGTTTCGAAATGAAGGAAAGATTGGATATAGAGACTTCTTCTGAGAAATTATTATTGATATGTGTCGATATGCATATGCAAGTTAACTTGAATCACTTCTAGTGTAAAGTTTCGCCTGTACTGAGTGTTTATGGTGAGCATTTTGAGTGCAAAAGTTTGCGTTACAGTCTGCTAAACTTCAAAGTTTGATACCTGAAACGCAGACGTTTAACGTCACGTGAAAACATGTTTTCAGCAGGTTCGTTCACAGTAGATGCTATCGACAGTATAGTGAGCCAGGTGATGGGAGGCAACAGGGTTGCTATGGATACCTCTGTTACACAGATATCATAAGCTTGCCGCACTGTCCTACGCTGTGGAACAGAAAAAACAGCAGGACACAGTATTGCAAGCCCCTGCATCCTATTTGTGATATCTATGCTATCCACACTATCTGCGCAACAAAGACAGGTCCACAGCAGCGCTGCTTCCCAACACCTGGTTCACTGAAGTTTTTGTTGGTGATCACCAGAACCAGTGGTAATTATATCTGTTGAATTTCACATTAACTTCGATTTCTGGTCAGCTTGAAGGTTGATGATATTTGGTGTACTGAAGCAGATTAACTCTGACTGAAGGAATAACCTGTTTTGAGACACTTAATACCTTGTAAAACAAGCCAAGGGCCAGAGATTTGCGGTACTCTTTGCTTGAACTTGCAGGCGGAGAATCTGGAACAATTTCCTGTTGAAGAGCAGACAGGGCACCTGGGGGTGGAAAAAAATTACTCCTGCTCAACAGTGTATTATTATACATCAACTAATGACCTTATTTAAAAAGACGGATGGAAGGCATACAGGCAGGCAGGCAGGCAGGCAGGCTAGAAGGCAGACAAACAGACAGACAGACAAAGGCAGACAGACAAAAAGACACAGGAAGACAGACAGACACAGACAGACAGACAGTCAGACAGACAGGTAAGTGGATACCCTTCATAACAGAAGGTGTCCGGTACCTACGAATGTGAGTTAGAAGTTAGAAGCATTCTTTTTGTTAGGTTATATGAAGTTATACATGTATAATATAAACCAAATATGGAGGTAGTAACCCATCTGAAAAAAAGCTTGGGTTGCTGTAAAAACATTATGACACAGTTCTCAGAACCATGAACAATCACCTGTAAGTGTGCTCTGCTCAGTCAGTTTTTTACCAGCCAGGAATGCTTCTGCTTTGATGGCGTGCATCTGTAATATTAAAAGAACACAACATCTTACTTGCATAATTTTGCAGTGAGTTATAAGCCACTACCTCAAAGAATAAACTACACTTCATCTGTTTTAAACTAACATCCCGTCCTATATTTACATGAATATACTTTCTAAAATTAACTAAAAATCCTGTGTGGAGTAACTTGCTGATGTCACACGATAAAAGCTCCTAATAACTCTCAAACCAGACCAAGACTGAATCACTGGAGATGTATGCACTACAAATCAAGCTTATAGGATCAGTATCATGTGCATCACTTCGAAAAGTCAAAAGAAATATTTACTTTAATGAAACCTAAAAATAATGGTCTAGCTTTGTTGAAAATGACTATAACTGTCCACCAAAATAACAAAATAGGTATATCATGTTATACAGGCATGATATTTAAATCTAAAATTGAAAACGTCTGGCAGACGTTTTCAAACTCTGCCCATGTGTCTTGAAAAATCGTTAAAAACTGATTACACTTTTCTCTCCTTTGAATGATTCACTTAATATCTTCACCTTGGTGTTCTATTTATTCATAATTTTAGCTCCGTTATCGCCACAAATGCATCAAAATCCCCAAGAAACTGCCCCTTTAAGACCAATCCAACAACTGAGCTCTATATAACACCACTATTATTTTTGTCAGTAAAAAGAGAAAGTGCTGGAAGCAAAGTTCTTACCGCATGTGGTTCTATTCCACCATACACAATCCTGACAGTATTGACAGTCATGGTGCTCTTGTCTACTTTGGCCACAAACCCAGCATTCACATATGCATGCGCATTCTGAAAATAAAATATGCAAATTCACAAGCAATTCGATTTTGTCCAAAATGGACAACAGCAAACTTATTCCTGACAACAACCAATGCTTATAAAGCATGTTGTCTTAACCACGTTGGTACATGAGCCATACCAGGGCCGTAATCTTGCATGGGTGGTTACAAGCGCCAGATGAGGCGTGAGCATCTCAGAGGGTCAGGGGGTATTCTCCCCAGCAGAAATTTTGAAAAATCAAGTTGTTTAACTCCACATTTCCTGCATTCTGAGAGTCATTTTAACCCTCTTCAGGACTCCTTGATTAGGTGGTCCTTTGTGGCCCGTGGGTGGGTGCAGACGCACACATCACACCCCTCTGCCTACAGCCCTGGCCATACATTATTTGCAAGTTCTAATTTCTAAATAAATGACATGCAATGCGTGTAGAAGTGATGATGTTTCGTGTGTTATTTGTACTCCACGAAGCAGAGTTGGATAACAATGGTTACCAGCCATGAGACCCACATCCTAATCAATTATCACACCTCCCTCAGAAGTGAACATGCAACCACAAATTAAAAATTATAAGAAATCACATCCTTAAAATTTTCTTGATCCCTGGTAAATGTCTTGTAGGGTTTTGTCACTAACTGAAGTACTTTCTTACAGCCCTTCTTACAGCGAATTTTTTATTTCAACTATACCCCTTTTTTCTGATTTTTTTTTTCTTTTTTCTTCTTTATTGTAAATATTTTTATCTTTTATCTTTTTAATTTCTGTATGGCGGAAGAGCCCCCAAGGGGGAGCTATGCAATAAAGTATGTATGTATGTATGTACCTGGGATCTTGGCATGATTTTGTAGGTGCAAATAATGCAGTCACTTGTAAACACAGGTAACAAGGCAGCCAGGATTACCTATGCAGAATAAAACATTGAAATATTTTTGAGTCCTGGCTGGGGTCACTGCACTGTGTTACTGGGCAAAACTTTCTACTTATAGTGCTTCTCTCCACCCACGTGTAAAAATGGGTTTACAATGGTAAAGTCTTTAATGGTGTGGTCCCTGTAATAGACTAGAATCCCATCCAGGGGCATAACTCTGTAACTGTGCTACACAAGCTAATAGTAACAAAAACTGAAGACAAATTGGAATATAGTTTAACAAGCATGAATGGAGTAAGTGAATGAAACTCTCATCATTTTGTTCCACTACATAAAAAAGAGATCACACCTTGCCAGTCATATCCAGATTTAGAAACTGCATGAGAGAGTACTGAGCTTCTGTTTTTGATGAGCTGTCACCTAAAGGTAGCATGACATGGTTAAAACTTACATAACTAAAAAAATAACATTGGATAAAAAGTGGCATGACATGACACATATAAAAATATCAAACTAAAGCTTCCCTAAAAAGATAGAATGAGTCAAAAGAACAGTTTCTGCTTCATTTTGAGTAATATATAACATAAACACATGTACTCTTTTTAGTGGAACAACAAAATAACAAACTTTTGACTCAAACAAAAGAGTACAAGTGAATTAAATAATTACCAATAATCAGCCTTGTGCCAGCAGCTTCAAGGATGGTGAAAATGTCAGATGGAAAATCAGGATGATCGTGTGTCAACATCAGATTCCCGGCAATGCTGCCAACCTACAGGATCCAAAGTGTTTAATTGACTCCAATTAAAGCTAGTCAACTATTGTACTAACTGTCTTGATTTAGTACATGTGGCATGTAATAGAATGAGCTGCATATGATGCCAGGCATACTCCCAGGTGTGGGAGTATAATTAGCCCTGGCCATGTGGCAACACAAGTGGATGCAAGTAGCTGCAAGTTGAACTTGCGAAAAAACTTGCGTTGGGTGGCCAAAAAGACTCACAAGTCAAGGCTGCTGCCTAATGAAATTTTTAAGGAGCCCTTTGGGCTCCTAACATCAAAATTTAGGGGCCCAAGCCATTATGTTAGGAGCCCGGCTTAAGTTGCCGAAAACAAATTGGGGGGGGGGGGGTACTTAGGCAAATATGTGGTCAACTATGTGGCCTAGGAGAGGGGCCCAGGGATTGAACCTTCCCGAACATTATTGCTATAATATACCCGAATGTCCCCTAGGGGGGTACTTCCTATAGTGGACTATACGGGGAGGCTCCGCCCAACAGGGATACCTTTTTCAGGCTCCAGGTATATAAAAGGGTTACACGAGTTGGAGTATACAAAGGGGGAGGGAAAACTGGTTTTTAGGTCTTAAAAGAACCCTTTATAATGCTTGAGCAAGCAAAAGCACTGAGGTTTCCAGCACAAAAATTTGCTAGTCACGGATCAATGCTCGAGAATGCTCCTCATTACAAACGCAAAAACATGAAACAGCTCGTTGAAAATAACAGCCTTAGTCCACAAAAAAGCGGCAGCAGAAATGAAATGTCCCATGAAAAGAAAGAGGCATACATTTTATGTTCCTACTAGAGTTAGGCGTTCAATGCTTACATGTTAAAAATTACATGTTAAAAGTTTGTACACATCACGATATTTGGCACACTGTTTTACGTAAGTTTAAGCCTGTCGGAAAGGTTTTTGTATCAAGCTTTTGCAGATCAAAATTATTTCAGACCTGATTCATGACTGCAGACTAGCAAACAGATTGATTTCACTTTCGTATCCGTAAATATTTCTTCAGATTCACTTTGATCCACTTCGAAACTTCTTCGAAACGTCAACGAAGCAAACAAAACGTAAACCAGAACATAATACCATTATTCCATATTTGGAAGTTAGGCCCAGTCCTAAACACTTGTAAACGAATGGTTTTCGAAGTTGCTGAATTTTGCAAAGACACGTTACGTGCTTGATACGCTAAATGCGAACAATATTATTTTAGCGTTTCCGTTTTAAAATGAAGAAGTTTTTATTTTAAATGGGATTTTTTATGCCAATGAAACAAGGTTACAAGGAAATTGAAGTCAAAGGATGGGAGTGGAAGATCAATGTTTAGGCACCCATGCGGGCTTCTTGAACAAAAATTTAGTTGCCCGCGCTCGTAACTTAGGCGCCTCTGGCGACCGGGCGCCAGTTAGGCAGCAGCCTTGCAGTGAAGTACACGCAAGTTGTCAAAAATGCCATTTTAATGCTCATGCCTGGCTGCAACTCAGTACTTGAAGTATACGGCAAAACTTGCAATGACTTGTGTTGGGTGGCCAAATGGTGAAAACTTGCGGCATGCAAATTTGACAAAGTGAGCACAAGTCAATACAAGTCAATGTGAGTGCATGCAAGTCCTGGCCAAACAGAGATGCGAGTACTAGAGGCAAGTTGAAAACTTGCATCCACTTGCGTTGCCGTTTGGCAATGCAAGGACTTAAGACAATGCATAATAATGTGCAAAATATATAATAAGTCTTTTAAAAAATTAAATAATACAACTACAGCTGTTCACAGATCATCCAAATACCTCAGTAATTTGCAATTTTTTAAGATGCACTGTTTCAATGTATGTCAACTGATTTAAATCAAACATTTATAATATTTCATACTTACATTCCTGACAGGAACATTTGCTACCTGTTTAAAATACAAAAAGACAAAAAAAGAGCTGGTTAAGGCATATACCAGACGTTACCAGCATTGCATGTGTATGTCATAAAAAGGCTGTTATTTAATTGATTTCACTTTTTGATAACAGAACATTTAGAAGAGGTTTAAGGACTTATCAGATTATCACGTACACATCACAAGACAAGGTTTAAACAAGAGTGAACATAATTTCTTTCTTATTCTTACCAGGAACCCACACTTTAAAACTTCAATACTTTTGCACATTGTTTATATAATCTCTGATGAGTGGAATAATTATTGTAATATCATGATATTTAAACCTTGCAATTGTCTTCTTAAACTGAGTAATAGGTTTACCTTGCGCACATGATCAGCCAACACTTTGTAACCAGAAACCACATTTGCTTGTTCATCCAGCACCTTAATAAGTGTGTTTAGGGGGACACCAGCACCAATAACAAAATCACCATTTGGTACCTAGAACAACATAGAGAGAACCATTGCCATCAAGCAGAATGATCATAGCAGAGCTACCAGCGGCCTGAAGGGCCGCAGAGCAGGACCCCTTACACCCTTCCCCCCTCCCAAAAAAAACTTAAAAACCATTCTTTTTCATGGTCATCATGGCTGGCGGTATGGTTTGGGGGTGCTTGTGCCTAACAATGATGGCGAGGTATGTTGCCCCAACATAGCGGCCAAACTCCAGAAATAAGTTAAGGTTGAGGTTAATGTCAGCTTAACGTCAGCTTGGACATCCATGTTATGGACAATTGACAGCTGCCAAAACAAGGTATCCACTGACCAGTATCACATGACCATATTGCCGGCTCATTGATTTTTTTAAGCTTACCGCTGACCAAGTAATGGTTTTCATTGGATCGTGGGCTCAAGTCCTATATTTTTCTGTCAACGGTCATTAATAATTTATTGGGATTTTCAAAAAGTTAATAACCGGCGAGCTCTGCTTTTAAGATTGGCTAAATCCATTTAATAAATTTATACACACTGTAGGAATGAGAAATAACTGTTTCTGAGAGGGATTGGAGGTGTTCAAGATTATATATAATTGCTTGTGGACTGAGCAACAGTGTTCCAGATCGAATTGGAATTTAGCAGTGTTGGTTTTTGTAGAGGGAAGAAAAGCAGTGAACCCAGAGAAAAATTCTCTGAGCAAGGACAAGAACCAACAACAAACTCAACCCACATATGACGCCGAGTCTGGGAATTGAACCCAGACAACATTTTGTGGGAGGCGAGTGAGCGATCATAAAGACACTAAAATGCTTGGAATGTTACAATTCTAACATACCTCTGTTGCACTAGGAATGGTGTGCAGCTCTTTTACTTTTGTGATGTCAATCATCACATCAAAAGGTCCATCATTCTTAAAAATACCTGCACAAGTGAAAATCCAAATATCATGGGATTTCTCTGCATTATGATTGGGATTATAATGTTTCTTCTAAAAGTGTGTTTTACGGTACTGTAGTGTCTAGGTGTAATGGTGTTGATAATTATTATGATGGAATTCAATTATGATGGTAATAAAGACGGTAATGATAATGGTGGTGGTGGTGACGACAATGACCATGATGATGATGATGATGACGATGATTAAGGAGGTTGTGGTGGTGTTGAGGGTGAGGATGCTGCTGCTGGTGGTGATGATGATGATGATGGTGATGATGATGATGATAATGATGAACACAATTAGATCAATAAATGCACAATTGAAGAAAATTTACCTTTGCCAGTATTTCCAGCCACCAGCCTGATCTTATCATTTGTGTGCTTCGACATCAGTGTATACAAATCAGTCAGCGATGTTGGACAGTACCACAATGCACTGCCACCTTGATGAAAAGATGTTGTGACACACTTTCTAGGACACTGTATGTTTCCATTGGCACAAGCACCAGCACACTTAGCTATTTCCTATCAAAGACAGGCAACATTATAAGCCTTGTTACCACAGATATCATTTTTTGTAGTTGATTTGACAATATAGTTATATAAATTAAGCTAGCCTGCGTTGCAGACGAACAAAACCCTGGTATAGTCCGTCTGCGAATTAGTGAACAAAAGCTTGTTCCGGCCCCCCGCATGTTACCAGAGTTTTCTATAATAACCTCTGATTGACTTTTGAATAGAGCCGTTCTTTTGTGCACTGTGATTGGTCGAATGGATCTTGTGAAACCACAGTTACGCTTTTGATGAATAAGGGATACAAAATAAACTTGGTGGCAGATCGGTGGAAATTAACGTTTGAAGTGGTGAAAAAGCAGCTGGTTCGAACTATCTGATAAAAAAAAAGAAAACAACAATAACAACTAAACCTGAAACGCCTCCAAATAATACAGCTGACTTCATATAGTGCCCTTTCTAAACAAGTGCAGAGAAGCGTAATAAATTGGATGACCAAAGCCAATACAGGATGGCAAATGTATTAATTATATGACACAAACGTTTTACTGTATCTGGTATTTATCGAACATGTAACTATGGTTTCACGAGAGACACTCAACCAATTACAGCGCACGAAAGAACAGCCCTATTCAAGAGCCAATCAGAGATTATTATACATGTAGAAAACCCTGGTAACACACAGGGGGCCAGAACAAGCTTTAATGTGCACTGATTCGCAGACGGACTATACCTGGGTTTTGTTTGTCTGCAATGCAGGCTACAGGCTGCAATGTATACTATAGCTTGCAAATACAGGTCTCTTCGTACAACGTATTAAATTTTGCACAAAGAACACTGTTGGGTGGGGTTGTTAAGTTGCTTAAGTTTTGTTCTTGAAAACTTTATTCATGTCGATTTTTGTCAAGCTTTTAATTTGTCCTACCACGACTTATTGTCCCTGTGCCTCTGAGTATGACTTAGAGATTCCCTTTGTTGGTTTAGTTTAAGGCTAAAAAACACACTTTGTCCAGAAATGTCCATGAGAATATACTTGCCAAGTCCACGCCTGTGAGTTGAAAACTTCGATCTCACGCCAACTCACGCTTACAAACCATTATTTCTCACGCCTAGTTGATTTTTCAAGAAAATGTAAACTTAAACCGATGCGAGAAACAAAAACTCTGTATAAAATGAGTAAATGATGATACATTCCCCGAAATCTCAGCCGAGTTTTGACAAGAAATGAATTGGGAACAAGGTCGTGTTTAGCAAAACACGTCCTTGGACTGAAACCAGGATATGTCCTGAACGTCTTTGGAAAACTTCGGACGTCTTCGGAAATCTTCGGAAATGGTTGTGTTGTTTTCAGAAATCCTGGCACTCTCAGGATAAAAATCTCATGCCTTCCCTTGTAAAAATTTTACCGCGATCGCGCCGCGAATGTCGCGATCGCACCGCGAATGTCACGATCGCGCCGCGATTGACGCGATCGCGCCGCGATTTGTTGCCATCGCGACGCGATCATGCGTGACGCGATTGTAAATGAGCGCGAACGCGCCGCGATTGCCACGATAGTTGCAATCGCGCCGCGAATGTCGCGATCGCGCCGCGATTTGTTTCAATCGCGACGCGATCATGCACGACGCGATTATAAGTGAGCGTGAACGCGCCGCGATTGCCGTGATAGTCGCGATCGCGGCGCGATTGATTACCACCGCACCGCGTTTTGGGGGGCTGGAATAAATCTCGGGAAGTGTTCCCGGCGAGAACTCACTTCTCAATCACCGGGAGAAAGTCAATATGCTTTGAAACTCTCACAAATCATGCTGTGGTCGTAACGCAAATCATGACTTGTATTAATGAAATAAACTTTAAGAACTAATCAAAGTAGAAATAAAACTAGTTTGATTTAAAATGTCGAAAAACATTTTATTACGTGACGGTGAGCGGTGAGGACGTGATTCCCACGAGAAAAGTTTTATTTAGTTTTAGTCTAGACGAACTGGCGGGACAAAGCGGCGCGTGATAATAAGTAAAGATAAATTAAAAGATAAGAATTTTTATTTCTTAACAGTCCGTTTTTTAATCTTTTCAAACACTTTGTTTCTTTCTTTTCTTATCTTTGAGGAACCTTAATACCTCTTAAGCAATCCAATGACAAATTTCTGTCGGCCATTTTCTTCAAATGCAAATACAATCAGGAATTCGCTGCAATTGCGTTTTTCGCATTGAAAAATCCTCTATATGGCATTTAATTTAATTGTGGCTCCGAAGAGGCTGTCAGAATGAGCTTTTTTTAGAGCTTTATATTTACCTTCCCATAGACCACGATCGTAGACCACACACATCGAAGTCCTTTCCCGCCTTTTGCCGCAAGGTGTCGTGAACTGGGCGTTACGATTGGCTGAGTTAGGTCACGTGGTGCATAGTACGCGCAATCGCCACGCCATCCCAAGCAGAAAAGAAATTTTATTTCGAGAAAGTTGGTATGTTTTCTCTTCACAATCAGGACTGGAAAAATGTGTTCTTTTTTAGCTGCTTCTGTTAATAACAAGAGTTTAGAAGCGACCTAACTTGAGGGAAAAGCGTCTCTGTGAAAACTGCTAGAATTTGTTTTGTTAATTCAAGCGACAGCTTGTTTAAAATTTCAACAGCGCTTCGTCATGGACTTTGTTGACTGCCTTACAGCTGAACTGTGATTTTTAAAAAACTGCAAAACTCGAACAGTGGAAAGAGAAAAACATTTTGACGGTAAGGACCATTCAATGTGAAGTTGTACCTGTTGATGCTTGGGACTTAAATGTTGTATTATTTAAAAAAGCTTTGGGAAAAAGCGCATCTTCGACGGTTCGGCCGCCGCCGCGCTTCTTCGCAGATACATGACCAAGAGATAGTTCGCTCGTTTGGTAGATCATATCATTGCATTTTCCTTCGCTTGAGCACGAGTAAAAGGTTAGTTGCCGTTATGTATGTGTTGTTCACATTTTACAGAAGAACTGTTCACTTATTTGCTTGTGAACTAAAGACTCAATCACGCTCTCCGGCTTTCCGAAATATAATTGTGCTCGGCAGCAAAACTGGCCGTCTTTTTCTGTAAGCTTCTGTAAATAAATGATGTTGTTTTGATACAGAGCCTGTGTGTTTGTTTTGTCGGTATGCAAAACCCCAAGATAATTGTTTTTAAATTTAAAGATTTAGGCGCGATCACGGCGCGATCCAAGCCAAATCGCGGCGCGATTCCTGACCCATCACGCCGCGATGTGAGAATCGCGGCGGCCAAAAACGCGGCGCGAATCGCGGCATGAATCGCGGCGCGATCCAAGCCCAATCGCAGCGCGATCGCGTCGCGAACGCGCCAATCGCGGCGGCCAAAAACGCGCCGATCGCGGTAAAATTTTTACAAGGGTTTTAATTACGCAGAAAAAGTTGGCAGGTATATGAGAATGGACTGTGTCAATATACGAACATCTGGCTTTGTTGTGGTTTTATTTAATTTATATTTGGTTTAAAATTTTTCAAACCATTTTTTTCATTGTCTTATATTCATAACATAATCTGAAACAAAGGAAAATAAAAAAATCAAACTGGTTTAAAAAGTTTTCAACCAAAGCTAAATTAAACTATAACAGATATTTTGCTTTAGGTTCTTTATGGTGCCAATAGTTGTAATCAGTAATACAAATTCTTGATAAGATGAATAACAATCTGCAAACTTGTTCGTACCTCAATATCCAATGGATTTGAGGACTTTGCAAATGTCTTCATTGCATCCAGAATTGGTCTGTAACCTGACAAATAAAAAATTATTTTGAATACAGAGCTATCTCCAGGTTTTATCTCAAAAACATTTTGCAGGTTTAGCAGGAATAAAAAAATACAGAAAAATGATGTATGTTACCTGTGCAGCGGCAAATGTTTCCATCGAAGCTATCTTCAATTTGTTGTTCGGATGGGCTAGGATTCTCCTTCAACAAACTGAGAAAACCGACAATATCAACAGTTATTATTTCAAAGCCATGTGGCATACACTGCAGACAACTGACACTGGCCAATCCTGCACTGGCCTTGAAATGTGACATGCACCAACGATTCCACACTGATTTAATACATAACAGATCATCAGTTATGTTTTGGAAAAAATTCAGGCTTGAATAGGATTTAAACCTATTACCCTGACTGCTGCAATACCAGTGCAGAGCTCTACTTAGACATGTGATGTACACAGACTGCCCAATCCTGCACTGACTTGTACATGTGACATGTATCGGCAACCAGCCCACACTGATCGAAATGGTAATGTGGCACACCATACGGTCCAATCTAGTACTGGTCACCAGTAAATGCGACATGTACCAACAACCCAATCTCAACACCTGACATGTGGCATGCACTCCAACTGAGCATATGCCTGATGACATGCACATTGACCTGGACATGCGACATGTGATCTGGACATGTGACATGCACAGACAAGCCAATCCACTCTGAGCTGGACATGCAACCTGCACAGACAACCCAATTTACTATGATCTGGACATGTGACATTGCACAGACAACCCAAATAACTATGATCTGGACATGTACATTGTAACATGCACAGACAACCCAATCCACTCAGAGCTGGACATGCAACCTGCATAGACAACCCAATCAACTATGATCTGGACATGTGACATTGCACAGACAACCCAAATGACTATGATCTGGACATGTACATTGTAACATGCACAGGACAACCCAATCCACTCAGAGCTGGACACGCAACATGCACAGACAACCCAATCCACTATGATCTGGACATGAACAATGTAACATGCAAAGAAAACCCAATCCACTCAGATCAGAGCTTGACTTCCAACATGCACAGACAACCCAATCCACACTAATCTGTGTATGCACAGACACCCCAGTCTGCATTAAAAAGCTGCACTGACCTGTACATGTTCATGACAAATCCTGGCGAGCAATAACCACACTGGCTTCCATTATGTTCTGCAAGTCTCTCCTGGATGGGATGAAATCCATCATAACGACTGCAAGTAAAACATGAAAATAGCACATAAATGCCATACTTTTGCTCATACATTTGTAGACAGTTAGGTTGAGTCACCATGCTAAGTCAAAATGAGATGTTGATGGTACAATTAAGATATTGACTGAACTAATTAGAGCGATGTACATTCATTTTTCATTCTCTAAATTTTCAAAATCAAAATTTAGCGAAAAATGTGGAAAATCCATCTCCATTGTTTCAGTCTGAATGTTTCAGTACTCGTCGGCAAACATCGTGCAATTGGCGAGCGCGTTCAAGTTTAGTTTTGGCGGGAACGTTTTTCTCCTTTTACTATCGCTTAACACCAGCTAAATTTAAATTACGAGGTTCTGTTTTATTGGTAAAACCTCTTTTCAATTCATCGCTCGGTAACACTACTTTACTTCAAAGTGACCGTGATATGGTGGCATATCAGGTCAGTGACTTGATATCGTAGGATATCAGAACAGTAGATCGCGCTTCTGATTGGCTACTTGCGAATTTGGGTACGGTAAATTAGTTTATTATTTTTATTCTGCTTAGTTATATGTTGGGAGGCATGGTGGCCTAATGGTTAGCACACTGGACTTTGGATTATGCCGTCTGGGTTTGAGCCCTGGCCGGGGTCAATGCTTTGTGTTCTTGGGCAGGAGGTACACTTTACTCTCATAGTGCATATATTCGCCCTGGTGTATAAATGGGTACCAGCTTATATAATGCTGTGGGGGGGACCCTGTGGTGGACTAGCAGTAGTATACAGTAGTCAAATAAGAACAGCAAGGACACTTACTTCCCAATGCCTTCAATTGTAGTCACAGTTGCCCCATTAACAGCACATAATGGAAATAGACACTACAAATTAAAAAAAAAATGTTTTTCACATTTGCAACATTTGTCTGCTTTAGGTTATACTTACTTACTGCAGCCCATGCGTTATGCCCACTCGATCAGATAGTAGGATGGCATGTTCAGCAATAAGTAAGTGAAAAGCAGAAAGAAAAACTAAGTGATATAACACCACTTCTATGCTGACACTTTTATGGTGAAAGATGTGCAACATGTCCTTAAAAAAACATTAATATGATAAAAATTATTATAAAAAGGTAACTTACAGAGTTGACAGCAACTGTTACTTCTTTACGGATGCTCAGGTCATTCCTTGTAACTGACACCACACAACAACCACAGCCTGCCTCACGGCACATCACCTTTGTTCCTAAAAAGGTAAAAACATACAATTTAAGATCCCTTCCTCCGGCCCTATTCCCCACCAGGAGAAGCGAAAATAAGTCAAGTCAAGTTCCCTGCTTAACCAACACGTTGTTAGAGAAAACTGTGCTGAATCAAGAGATATGAGCTATTAGTACCAGCATCCTTGTGCTGGGTTCTTGGGCTTGATAATTATTATTTTTCATTAGATTTAGCCTAAAGTGCGCTGTTCCATTCCAATTGGTTGTAGGAACTTAGTACGGCTTATCAGTGCCAGAGCATGCCTAACTCCAACTTCTGCAGAATGTAGTGACAAAGTCTGTTGAGTATTTCTACCACCCTGGGCAGGATGCTAGTACATTCCAGGTTTCATTAGCTTGCCCTAACGATTCACCGACCCAGATCTTGTGATCCAAAGTACAATTTACATGTATTGGTGGTTTGCTGGGAGCCCAAGGGAGATAGCCTCTGGGGGGAGGGGGTACTCGTGAAAAATAGTGACAGGGAGGTGCAAAGACTTGGGGGCGGCCGTAGCCTGCGTTGCAGACGATTAAAACCCCGGTATAGTGCGTCTGCGAATTACTGCACAAAAGCTTGTTCCGGCCCCCCGCGTGTTACCAGGGATTTCTATAATAACCTCTGATTGGCTTTTGAATAGGGCCGTTCTTTCGTGCGCCGTAATTGGTTGAGTGGATCTCGTAAAACCATAATTACGCTTTCGATGAATACCAGATACCAGATACAGTATTAAAACATTCTTGTCATATAATTTGTAAATTTGCCGTTCTGTATTGGAATTGGTCATCCAATCTATTTCGCTTTTCGCTTGTTTAGAAAGGGCACGATACGCTGTCAGTTGTATTATTTGGAGGTGTTTAAAGTTGAGTAGAGCCATAAGACATTGGTCTGCACGGCTTTCCGTTTGTATATTTTGCCCGGATATTTTGACACCTCTGTTTTACATTTGTCATATGTAATTACTATCGCGGTTAGTCTTGGAACATTCATATTTGCAAGATATTTTTTGAGCTTTTGAAATATTCCCTCTGGTCCTAAATTTTCTGTGAAGATGTCGACTACTTGCATTCTGCATTTGTAATGCCGGGTCCGGCTGTTTATTGTGTTGCAAGGTGTGTTGCTTCTCATCACGGATGACGGATGTTCGTTGTGTGGCATTTCACCACAAGACAAATGTAGATTATTCAACATTTATACCATGACCTTTTTGCTTGTCAGTTGTGTTTGCTTCTTGTCGTTATCGTTGTTTTTTTTTTTTATCAGATAGTTCGAACCGGCTGCTTTTTTACCGCTTCAAACGCAAATTCTCACCGATCTGGTCCGATCTGCCGTGATTGTTTTGTATCTGGTCTTCGTCGAAAGCGTAACTATAGTTTCTCATGATGCACTCGACCAATTACGACGCACGAAAGAACGGCCCTATTCAAAAGCCAATCAGAGGTTATTATAGAAATCCCTGGTAACACGCGGGGGGCCGGAACAAGCTTTTGTGCAGTAATTCGCAGACGCACTATACCGGGGTTTTGTTCGTCTGCAACGCAGGCAAGGGCGGCCGAGGGGACTTGGGAGAAGTACAGTCACTTACAGTTGGCAGGTATTTAACAAATTAACCACATTTTACCATGGTCTACACTCTTTTATTAAAAACCAACAATGGTATATTGCAATTCCTGTGTTTTGATTGGTTAACAGGCAATGGTATATGAGCTCATATACCATTGACCACAAATATGGTAGCCGATGTACGCGTCAACAAAAACAGCTGGGGAGCTCAGATATTGCAATTATTTGGGCGTTTTTAATACAACTATTATTCCACTCGCGCTTGTTGGATATGACATAGTTATAGACAACTCGGCACTATGCGCCTCGTTGGCTATCTACCATCTCATATCCAATGCGCGCTCGTGGAATAATTGTTAAATAGACCATAGACATACAAGTACCATGTAGAAGTGAGGGGAAGATTGCACTTTTGTCAGTCACCTAAAGGTGATGGGGAGGGGGGAGGGTCAGGAGTTTTTTTTATTAAAATGCAGAGGAGGGCCAACCCTTTTTTGGGAAAAAAATATCAAAATTCCCCAGCCCTCCCTACCCCCCCCCCTCCCCAAGAAAAAATGTACCTTCCCATATGGTATAAAGCATGTTACAGTAACAGTTGTCAATACAAGTACTATACCTTGATGTCCTGGCTGGTTTCTGATCCACTCATTCAGACTCATTCCTGGATCAGGATTGGTGACTGTATACTTAGTGCCATTGAGTGTAAAGGTGATCTCACTGACTGGTGAGGGGACAGACCAAAACATGACCTCTTTGTTACAGGTTTTGCATTTGCCACTGTAAAGACCACTGGACAGCACTCCATCCTCTGGAACAAGTCTGTAGATGATATTTTGTACATGTAGGTAAATTAAGGTTGATAAAACAAATGAAGGGGTATGTAAAGAAAAGCCCTATAAAGTGACCTTAGGAATCTATTGAGCTAACAGAGCTGGTGTCTAATTGGGTCTAGTTCTGAATAGAGAATTTCTTTTGAAACTGTGCCTAAGTTCGGAGCTCTCAGGGTGAGGAATAAAACAAGCCCTCTAACCCTGAACCCAATCCCATCCAAAATGATGTTTCCCTCTTACAAGTCTGGCCCCAGTTGTTCAAAGGGGAGATAACGCTATCCACCAGAGAAATCACTATCCAGTGTATAGCGAAGTAGGTTTTGTATAACAGTTATCCACTGAATAGTGGTTTATGCAATGGATAGCATTATCCACCCTTTGAACAACTTAGACTACAAGCAGTCCCTATTTTTTTTGCAGAGTCCGTCGAGCTTGAAGGGAAAATTTGTTTTCAAAGAGTCTGTCAAGCTTGAACCAAATAAATAATCTGCGAAAATTTTTTCACTTCACACTCAACGGACTCTGCAAAAAAATAGGGACTGCTCGTAGTCTATGAACAACTTGCTCCAGGTGGCTAAATCAAAATTTTTCTTGTAATAATACACCTTTCATTTACGTTTAACTCTGAGAGGAGGGAAGCCTGGGGCAAGTCTGCCTTAGTCTAGTTCTGTGCTGTAGAACTCAGTGTGAATTTTGTAAAACTCTAAACGTGGACTCAATCTAGCTGGCTTTCACTCCCTCCCGCCCCCCACTCCTTCACCCACTTCATAGTTTCTGTTAAGCCAGCCGCACACTAGAGCAACTACTAGCTGAGCTATTTGTCTCATGTGGCCATTTGCTCAGCCATTTACTCACTATCACATTTTACCGCAGCCAGTGAGGAAAGTGCTTACAATAGCAAGTTTGATTTGGAAGCCGCGATGTTGAATTGCGCGAGCATTCTGGGTGTGTTTATTGGTCAGTTGATATTTCTGGCGGAGCAAGTAGCTCACGTCGCCCGCACACGTTGAGGAATTTTCCTCTAGGGGCAAAAAATATCAAACATGATAGATGTTTTCCTCAAGGCCTTGCGAGGTAAAATTCTCACAAAAAATGTCCGCATACGAGAGAAATCTGCTGAGCAAACGGGCATGTGAGGCGGTTAGCTCGGCTAGATGCTCTAGTGTGCGGCCGGCTTTAGGTTGTAGGGTACAAGTTTTGTGTGAGCAGTTTATTTTCAATAAATGGAAGGGCCTGATTGTCTGGCCCTTCAACTATCCATACCTGTTTTTATTTAGTCTCCCACTAGAGTTAAACGATAATACAAATGTATAGCACGAATACTCACAAGTGCAGCTTAGCATATGTTCAAATCACTGAACTTTGTATGTCACGAATAGTATAAACGAAATCCTATTGCATGGTTACCGAAAATATCAAACCAATATTTTTCGTAAAAATATTACGTAAGATATATTTGCGAGTCTTCGCTTTTGTTGCTTGAGAAAGAAACTGCAGGCATGATTGTATATACGAAAATGTTTTCAAATACTCTTAAGCACGTTTTTAACAGTAACAATACAGACGTTTATTGCAAACACCTTTACAAAGAAAATCAAAAGATTGAAATCGATATCGGAATAATTTGCATTCAACAGATTTGTTGTCCGCAGGGAATGCAGGTATGCCCTAAATTCAGGAGTGCAATATCAGAGAGGCGCTTACCTTGCAAAACACGTGGGACATTCCAAATGAGGGCGGCTAGAACGAGGTACTTCTCCTTCTAAAGGCATAACTAAACTCCAAAGATACGAAATTCAAGAGCAAAGAGCTGTACCTGTTGCTGTTTGCTAACTGCGCAAGCACTTACAGATCACGTGACTCTTAACTCACGGGACCAGCGTCACGCGATCTCGCTGGTTTCCCGGCAGGTTTCTTTTACAGGTCACGAACACATGTCCGCCGTGCTAAACGGGAAAACACAGTCTCCTAGCCAAAAACAACTATCCAACAGGTGTTCTAGGGCTAGGCTATGATTAGCACAACATCAACACAGTCTCCTAGATATGGCAAATCAACAAACAAATTTTGCAAAATATCCCGGGGGGGGGGGGGGGGTACTCGACATAATTTCGGTTAGGGAGGTGCAGTCCGGCCTCCTAAACCCTGACCCTGTTTAAGACACGAACCTCTGATTTTCCTACCCTGTTTAGACAGAATGCCAATTTTTGATACCCCGTCTTAGACATAAACAAGTACCTCACTGGCTTTGTTGTAATCGTGAATTAAGTATCAATGCCGAATTCAACGTTAGTCAGCAATACCGAAAAAATTGGTGAAAATTCGGCTTGTGGCTAAATTTGTATATAAGCCTATCCTATTTAGCATTGGTCCATCTAAAGATACCCCGTTTAAGACAAAAAGGGATGAAATATATACCCCGTTCAAGACAAAAAAAGCCTGAAAACCATACCCTATCGGGCCGCAAGTCCCGTTAAACCCCTATAAGGGAGTACCCCCTCCCCGGGGGCCGTGCTAAACGGGAAAACACAGTCTCCTAGCCATAAACAACTATCCAACAGGTGTTCTAGGACTAGGGTAGAAGACTTTGTTGATGCAAATCAACAAACAAATTTTTCAAAATATATCATCACCTTCGTGAGCAGTTCCGGGGGGGGGGGGGTGCATCAGTTCCTGCAACTCTGATAGTTCTCTCCGGCCGGTAAGAGGATACTTCCCAAAACTTGAAGGAAGAGATCAAGGGTTAGCTCACACAAAGTACTTGGTCCCATAGAAACCAAAAATCGCAGAATCCCTACTTTTATAATTCGGCCACTTTGCTCCGTCTCTTTGGTGCCCGTTTGAAAGAGGTTCCACTGTAATGACCTTGTAGGAATGCGCGGTTAAGCGGTTTTGTGCAAGTCGCGAGCAATCAAAGGAGAAAAAAATAAACAGACGTCACCTTACAGCTGAGGAAACGGGTATTTTCAAGGCAGGTAACAGCGAGAAATGTTGCGCACTTCGAGTCATAAATTTTGTCAGGCATAAGCGAAAGGGGAAAGCCGGGCCGGAAAGCGGGGCTTGATAGGACACCGTTTTTTTCCCAGTAAATTGCGCCCAAAAGGGGTACCTTTTCAGGTTTTTGGTATAAAAAAGGTAGGGATTACACGGGTAGTTGGAGTATATTATATATGGGTAGGGAAAACCGTCATTTATTTATTTAAAGGATCTTTCAATATATATCAAATAGATCCACGACCCACCGAACGGTCGGTTTATTTTAGCTTTCACTTAAGAAAAGAGTCTACAGGCATGTGAAAGGGATGCCATTTTACTATCGGGGGTATGCAAAACGAGTACCTTTTTTGTCGAAAATGGTATATGAAGGGTAAGGGCTAGCCTTCTATATCTTATCAGGAGAGTGTAGTAAGGAAAGACGGTTTAGATAGCGTTCCAAGCAAACAAAATTAAAACAAAATTTCAGATTAATTGGCGAAAGGGTTAAACAACATGGACGTAGAAAACAGTTACGCGGCAGCAGCTACGCATTCAAATACACTAATCAGGGTGACGTTTGATTGTAATGGATAATGTAAACAGTTTTAATAATTATACAAAGATTTATATAGCGCCATTTCCTGGAGCTCAATGACGCTTTACAATGCGTTAAAATCTATGTGAAAAAGAATAAAAAATAAAACAACAAGAAATCTTATTTACATGCAGTTCAAAAAATACTAAACCAAAAACATTTATACGTATCAATGACGCTATCCAAAGAAGCTTATTTTAATCTTATCTAATCTAATCTAATCTTATCTAATCTTATCTAAGCTAAACTAAACTAAACTAAACTAAACTAAACTAAACCAAACTAATCTAATCTAATCTAATCTAATCTAATCTAATCTAATCTAATCTTTAGCTTAAAAAAACTGGATTAAAACATCGTCATGCGGTTCGGCGGAACCTCTCAATGATTCTTTAATACAAAATCGGTTAAATTTTGCTCCAAGCCTTACAGACTATTTTTCTCTATATCTACAATGTTTTAACATATTTCACTAAAAAATGACTAGCACACTTGTTCGTACAGTGGTAACTATGATTTTAGCTCGTAATTTACAGCTCAGCGCCGAGATTCTTGAATGGTTTATGGTGGCTCGTAATAATAGAGAAATTCCTGTCTTTGCCATTCTATTACAGCTACACCAATAATGTTGAGGTTTATTACAACTTTGTATACGTTTCACCAATGAGCAAATTAAGATCACCGTTACGTCAACCGTGACGCAACATTAAAAGAGGTCAAAGATACCCACTTTTTTTAGAAAATGTAAACATGTTTGTTTTACCAGTTAGACAAAAGTGCAATGCATATAAAACTGACAAGAACTTCCACCGTAGTTATTAGCCTGAAAAGGGCAAAAATGAGCGATCTCGATTTGTTCATTGATCAAACCTATAAAATGTGCATTAAAAATCATTCCTCGACATAGTAGCTGCGATGGAATGCCAAATAAGAGAAGGTTTAAACAAGAAAAGCGGCCACCTCAAGGCTTATCTTATGCCTCGTACTAACGGAAAGTTGACAAGAAGATAAGAACGCATATCAAGGCAAGCAAATTAGCCTCGGACTCTATTCCTTCAGCTGGAACGTGTTCATCAATATTTTCCTCAGGCTGTAATGAAGAAAAAATGAATGTAGGATCGTCACGTTTCTCGTTGTTCCTGTGGTAGAGTGGCCCGTAGCGGGGGAGGGGATCGAGGGGAGGGGTGGTATATACTCCCTTATATAAGTTATATAGGTCTGGAGTGGGATAAATAAGGTTTGATTTGTGATAAGGATCTGGTCTGAAATAGGGAAAGGGTTCAAGGGAAATATGACGGGACACCCCGCTTAAATGTCCAGGCAGTTCCCCCATCCCCACCCCAGGGTAGAATCGGTTTTTTTTTCTGTAAATACTTTAACTTTTACAGACTTCGTTTTTAAATGAAATGATTATTATATCTCAACTTGTTATCCTTTCCCGCTCTCATAAAGGGCTAGCTTGATTCCTAGAAGACTTACTTGATTGTCAGCTTGTCCAGTTTGCCTTGCATCTCTTCGCGACGGCCACACGTACGAACTTTGCTCCCCACTGTAAACAATAAGATTTCAGAGTTTTTTCATTTTTAAACTGCGACCTAAACCTTATTATTTTAGCTTCTTTCAGATAACCAACAAGTATCTGTTGCTTTTAAATATTCATTAAATATTTTTTCAAAGGAAAACTGCACGTTCGAGGGAATTGTTTAGTTTTGTGACCTCGCACATCCAAAAATGTTAAAGAACTAGAGCCTTTTGTTAGACCCTTTAACAACAGTCACGGTAACTGAGCACACTTGCAGAGCACACCTTGACTCAGCAATGAGAAGTACTGGGTAGTATATCGGAATGATAAGGCTAACTACATGAAGACTAGCCTCCTTCGCAGACGTTCTTAAAATTTCTTTTATCAGCATGAAAAGCAAAGTGAAGAATGAGCTGAGGTAACATCAACTTACTTAACAACCAGGCGGGGCTCATCGTTTTCGTCAGTGCAAAGTCTCACAGGGTTTCCTTCTTCTGATTTCCAAGATTCCTAATATGAAAAATAAACATTGACGTCCTTTAATAAGGTGGGACAACAAGCCCCACTGCACATGCAAATTTAAGCTCACCATAGTAGTTCATAAGTAAGTGAGTGAGTGAGTGAGTGAGTGAGTGAGTGAGTGAGTGAGTGAGTGAGTGAGTGAGTGAGTGAGTGAGTAAGTGAGTTACTAAAATGCTAAAACTATGCCCAAAATGCTAAAAATATAAAATGTTAAAACTTTGTTCATTAGAGTTTATATGGCTCATAAAGCTGGTACACGAAACACACGAGTGACAGCTGTTAGATTGTAATAAAGTAAGGTCCATTTATCCAATGTTTCTTTTGAAAACGGCTGGGGACGATGCTTCTCTAAATTTCTTAGATACTTTTGCTCATAAATGTGGTCCCAAGTTCTTAACAGAGTGTTTTCCAGCCTGTTTTAAAACTTGGTAATTCGAAATCTGAATTTTGTCAAGTGGTTGCCCTTATTGCTTGGGCTGAACAGATCACAGAGATAACTAGGTGCCATTCCATGCCTCAATTTGTATATGACTAGTATTAGTACATCCACTGTCGTTTGTTGGGTTGACAAATTTGTTAAGAAATAGTTAACTATGCCTCGTTGTTTTTGTTTTCTTTTTTTCTTTTCATTATTGTTGTAATTGCTATTTTGTATTGTAATTTATTTTTTCTATAATAACAATAAAAAAATTATACAACAAAAATTAGCGCATCTGCAACCTTCTGTAGTTCAGAGATGGTAGGTTTGCTCTAGCTAATAGCTGCTCATTCCTAGCAGATGTCTTGCCGAGGAAGACAATCCATAAAGCTTTATCCTGCACCAATCAAGTTTTCTTTTGTGTGATGTCTTGGCAAACTGCCATACTTTTTGAGAGTATGGTAAGTGTGGTAAGATTGAAGACTTTGTAACTTAATCCTGAAAATGTTGTTTTTGGTTTGTTCGAATAAAGTTTATTACCAGTATTATAAAAAGAAATAAAAAAAGATTGAAGACCTATAGATTATTAATTTGGCACATTCTGGTACAAGATTCTTCATCCGCATTAATACACCGACTTGTTGACTCGCCTTTTTACATAGTTGACTGATGTTTTCTGAGAAGTTCAGTTGATCATCAATTGCCACACCCAGGAGTCACGCATTTTAGGAAAAACAAGAAGTCTGGCGGACAGTGCAAACCGAATAAAACAAAATCAGTAAATTGGCCGGGATGTGCCCTTTCAAATGAAACATTAATTTGCAGTTTGGTATAGGATATATGGAATTTTTTTGTCTGCAGACCAAATGGTAACTAGACTTCAGTTACACACAATTTATCGCAGTGCACAAGGCAAACAAGGGCATTAAATATCGAATAGGTATTTATTATTGATTCACATAAGTATAGACATACAGATTATGAGGACGACTTTACTGCCCTTTTCATATATCCATATAAACTGGGAAAAAGGTGAGTCTGAGAATAGAAATCATCGCAAAACCAAGTTTTGGTCGATGCAAGATTTAATGAAGGAAAATACAATATTTCAACTCTATCAGAGTCAGTCATGTCTTGTCACAAGGATGTTAAACAAGCAGTATTTATACCTAAGATAATTTGCATAGATTGCACAATGAATAAAGCTATTAGAACAAGTCCAATTCTCTTGAGGCTTTGAAGCCTTCATTAATTCTGAACTTCAAGTTCTTAATGTGGAAAACTTCTAGAAAACTAAGCTGTGACCATTTGTCATTACGATCTATTATTTCACAGTTATTGTGAACTTCCTGGTAGATATGGTCATTAAAACCGATATCAATAGAACAATTACATCATCCGGGCAAGCCGAAAAATTTATCTAATTCTTTACATCTATCACAATTAAATAAGTGCCTGAACAAATAAATAAGTGCCTGGTAGCATGTTCATGAAGCCGAAAGGCTTCGCTTGGCTTGTTTGAGAGAAAACGTACCGCACACGTTTTATTTGCAAAGACTAAAAAAAAAAACAATCCTTGACAGCAAGTGCATATGAAGCATTTGTCACCCCAACACACAACACAGGAGCCGAGGAACCTCAAGATGATGACAGTGGTGAACAAGTTGAAAGCACTCCTGATGTTGGCCATGACATCCCAGATCCTGGTTAGCTTGGTCAATGTAGTTTAGGTCGTTCAGGGACTAACAAGACAAATCCCAAGTCTATCTGTTGATAAACCAACTTGTTCCAATACTTCATCTACTATCACGGAAGGAAACATCAGCAGAAGTCAACGCACATCAGGTAGGAAACCCTATCACTGCTCTACAAGTAAACATCTATTAGTTCAAGTTCACTCAATTTGTAGGGGACACAAAGGGGGTTGGGTCACTTGTTCTTGTTTGTGGTGTTATACCTCAATTTCCTCAAGCACGGGTGGTCCAAGGGTTGTTGATGAGAATTGCAGGGCAGATGTGACTGAGTGGGTGTTGTCTGTTGCCAGTCAAATGTTGCAGGTCAGTCTGGGAAGTATCATGTGTGCACTATCATTGCTGTTTTGGTGGCTGTGCATGTTCATTTGCCAACTGGTCGGGTCCTTCCTCGCCCAGAAGATTCATTTATACCTCTAGCATTTGTGTCCATGTGTAAAGAGATAATGGTCCAAGGGAATATTGTTCATCAGTGGATTGGAAGCAGACAACAAATAACAGTGCCCCAGAAGTAATAGAACTCCCACGTTTGGGATTCAGTGGTGTGGCCAGATGTGGAGACGAGTACAAATTCACCTCCTTCCAAAAGGTTTCTTTGGAACTTGCAGCCATTGTAGCTACTCAACCACAGAGAAAACTGGCTGCTGTTGTTATTTTTCCACCTGTTTTCCTAGAAAGTCAACCGATGGAAGCATGAGGCCTTATAGCAGCAGCTGGGCCCAACAAAATAAAGGGAATTTTTTTTCAATGAAGAAGGCTAAGTGACAGAATTATGGGAGGTTCGAGTTATCAAGGGTAAAATTGGTAAGAACATGACTTGGATGGAAATCGAAAAAGGTTCGAGTTATCGGGATTCAACTGTTTTATATAATGAGGATATAAGCAAGTTGCAGTGACATTGCCTTAACTTCCTGAGCAAAGATTTTGGCAAGAGAGAAATGTTTAGTAATGTTTTGTAGGGGAAAAACAGAGACGGAAGCACCATTTCATGGTGAATATTTCACATTCTGAAAACAAGTGGCATTCCAACTTTTGGCTCTAGTAGTTCCTGATGAATCGATAACATCATGTTCAATAGCCCACTCCCTCTACAACACCATGGATGAAATCTCAGTAGTTATAGTTTGCAGTGTCTAGAACGGGAAGGTAATTAACCCTCACCGTAAAGTTTTGGAAGTGGCTGTCACTAGAAGCTGTTGTTGTTCTTCATCCACGTGGACGTGGGCTCTTGAGTCGAGGAAGCTGAATCGCATGCTGAAGGTACATTTCTGTTTTATTTTCTGACTTTCTTGTTTTTTCTAGTGAGGCACACTTCAGGGTTAGGGTCAAATCTTTGTGTCATGATCATGAATTTTTCCACTATTTATAATGCACATTTCAGTATTTCGTATCATCCGCCTCCCTTGATAGGTATGTAAAAAGCATGAAGCAGGCCTTATGATCTTCTCCAGGGGTAGGTCAAAATCTCCTGATTTACATTTTCTTCAATGGGTAATTCCCCATTAACCCCTAGAACTTCACTTTCCATGCACTTTCTGATAAATTTCCCCCATTACCCTGAGCTGATTGATAAAAGGAACTTAAATCCTTCTCTACTTAGTATAATAATGTGAATTATTATAATTTATTATATCCAACTTACTGCAATCAGTATAGCATGAATAATTGTGATATCCGGAATAATCAAGGTCGAGCTAAGCATTAACAGCTTCAGCTGATAACATTTACGGAGACCTTGATTATTCCGGATATCACAAAAACCCAATCTAATAATTGTTTTATTATACATTGTTTTAAAGAAAATAACAACAAATGATTTCAACACTTTTTCTATCCTGAATGTTGTTCTCCTCAAGGTGTTCGTTGAACAGTTCCTTCGCAACTTTTGTCAATCTTTTTGTGTTTTCTGAGTCTTTATCGTCCAGCAATTTTTTAATTTCTTGCTCGGTTGAAGAAGCAAATCGACGAGCCATGTTTTTACTTTGCTGTGTGCAAGATGCCACTCCACGGGAACTTGAAATTGCTCTTGGAAATCATGCATTGTGCACGCAACCTACAGATTATTCACTAATCTGCTAGCAGATTAGTGAATAATCTGTAGGTTGCACTGATTCCCAGAATAAGCTGTAGGCTCTCAGCCAATGAGAAGACAGATACAGGTCCAAAATTAACGTTTTTATGTGGCACCAAGTGGCAACTAAACTTTTTTTTGTGGCCAGTTGGAAAAATCTGGTCGCCGGTCCATAAATTTTTTCCTTGACAGTTAAAGACGAAAACATGAAGTGTTTAAAGATGCTTATTCGCTTTGAACTTTATTCCTACTTGTGAACGATCGCAAGAGTCAGGGCTTCCTACCTACAAAGACATTAAATTATCGTGTAGCTTACATTTTAGTTGAAAAGAAGTTTTCAACTAAAGGCTGCACACCACGGGATTGCCGACCGAGGTTTACACGACAAGACAAGAAACAAAGAATAAGTTTCTTTCTGAAACCTCTGAAATTTTTCGAATTAAAACAGAATTCCTTGAGCGCTGGTTCAGAACATACATACAGAATACTAAAATCACCTCCTGGCGACTGGCCTTGAAATTCTGGTCGCAATTTCGGACCCTGACTGATAGTGACTACAATGTATAATAATGTGTATTATTGTCCAATTGCAATTAGTAGAGAACAAATAATGTGTGTCATGAGTAATATGCCATAATATATATAGTTCATTTAGTGTCAAGTTGCCATGGAAACAAAAGCAAACCTTTTTCGTTCTTTGTCACAGTTACACTTGAGTGTATAGTACTGTATATTTTAATGCACCCTGCAAGCTCATAAACATACAGCACTTGTAACTCTTAAAAATACACTACTAAGCTTCTTTTAAAACATAACAGAACTTTCACAAGACCCCTTTTAATTATATTATTAATAGCTACATAAATCTAATAGCACCTTCCAAGAGCATCCTAACAATTACTTTGTCCTGTTAATTTAGTCAAATTTCCATATCCACCAACCAACCATCTTATAAAAATAAATGTCTTTACAATACATTATTGATTTATTTTAACAGGGTTTCAATACACCATGTTAAGATCTATCCTTTAAAATAAAATTTAAAACAAAACAAATGCTTGTACAGTGTATGCCCCTTCCTCTCATGTACCTCCTATAACATGTAAAGGAAAACAAAATAGAAAATACATTTAATACTCACTTAAAATAAAAAAAATAAAAAGCTGTTTATGTTTCAAAGAAACCTTTAATGTTCAACATGTGATACTGGTCCAAAACTCTTCCTCTGGTCTGAATTTGTCTTTCAATAGCTTCGTTGAGTAGCTTGAATATTCAAGTCATTGTCTTGGATTTAAGTCCAGCTTCAAGAAAAAAATTATAAAAGAGTCTGCAGTTGCATGAAGTACATGTTAGTTTCAACCTTGAACTCAGCAAGCAGAGCAGGAGTTAAATTTGTCTTGTGTGTCTATGTTTACTAGGTATCTAATGTCTCAAAATCCAGACACAAAACAAGAATAAACAAGTGTTAACCACAGGTTAAGGGCTAAGATGCACTTAAAGAGCCTTCACCTTCACCTTCCATGTGACAGAAGCATCAATCTCAGTTGACAAACTTTTGTGATTGACACTTTCTTCACATTCTAATCATTCTTTGTGTAGGGAAAAAATTGTCAACTTCCTGTTTGTCAGATGTTTCAACGACACATTTTCGGATCCTATTGCATTGTAACCGTTCATGGTGGAAGAACATTTTCACGGCAATAACAACAGGTCACGAAAATTTCTCAGACGGTTTAGATAAATCACTGGACAAAACACAATTATTCCGAGTAACGCGTCACACAAGGAATGCATATTAATCGAGCATGCGGTGTAATTGAGATGTGATTTTCCTCGGTGAACTCCCTGTGTCGTCAGTGTTGTAAGGAATTTTTCGAGATTAACCGTTGTTGAAATCATTCGTTTTGCCATGGTTTATCTGTGATACAATCACAGCAAATCTTCTCAAGACCAACGTCTGCAAAACACAATGTTTCTAATCTTCCATGTGACAGAAGCCTCGATTTTATGTGCCAAACTGTTGAGATTGACACATTTTTTGCATTCTTTTATCGTTCTTGAAAGACAGATTTTCAACTTCTGGTGTTTCGACAAACTGTTGTGATTGACATATTTTCCACATTCTGATCGTTCTTGGTGGAAGAACAAATTCTCAACTTCCGGTTGGCAGCTGGCCTTTTATAAACATGGCGCGCACGGGTTATACGCAATCTGCTGGTCACTGTCAAGGTTAGGAATGCGGTCCTCTCTTGGGCCCGCAATAATGCACAAAGGTCACTGAAATTTGTTGCTCCCTATGATGAGCTGATTTGAGTCAACCACAATGGAACTTAGAGATAGCCCTGCCCAAAAAAAGGCATCACTTATTCTCAAACTCTGCAGGAGCAAAAGTTCTTTTGAATGATACCCAGATTAGAGTGATTGGGTCAATTGGGCCTGAAATACCCACAAAATTAATGCTTAAAAAGTTGAGTAAGAAAACTTGTAGGAAAATTTGGCAAAAACACCCTTTATTCCTAAATGCCAACAATTTCCTGTTTAGATGATACTTTCTTGGGAATTCTTGAACTTTACGCAAGCCCAGTGAAAGGCCAACAACTGCACAGGAGTTTTTATTTTGCATAAAAATAATGAGTTTGTTAGAGTCCACCTTAATAGCTAGCCTACTGTCATTGAAGTTTTATTTGTTCTTTCAAAGAAGTCTCCCCCTATTTTGCCAAGGTTCAATTGTCTTAATATTAACAAAAAGTTGTGCTATTTATTACCGTATTTATCTTGTATAAGAGCCGCGGCGCTTATAAAATTTTTCGTGCCTCAAGTGCAGCGCTTATTCGAGTGTGGAGCTTGCCTTAAGGTTACCATTGTTAGCGGCTACTAATTTTAGCGATTTTAGTGAGTTGGGCTAAAATCGCTAAATTTAGTGCTCGCTAAAATTTGCCTCGGTCAAATTTAATACTCGTTAAATTTAAGTACCTCCCCTCCCCCTCCCCCCCCCCCCCCCCCAAAAGGAAAACAAAATAAGCATAGTCGACCTGAAAAATTCTTTTAAAAATAGATGCCGGTAACTTTGTTCTTTCTGGCAATGCAAATGTCTGTTCAATTTCAAGTGAGTTTGTTCTATTTACTGAACATTTATTTCCATCTTAGCTATATGTTCATTAAAAACTGGCTTCACAAAATTGTGTCACTAACTTGTTAAACTTTTCGGAAAAACGCTAAATTAAATAGTCGCTAAATCTTGCTCTGAAAAAATCGCTAAAATTAGTAGCCGCTAAAAATAGTAACCTTAAGGTATATAAAATTTGGACGCCACAAAGAATCTAACATTTTACAGTAATTGAAAATAGTGTCTTTTCATTGTCAGTATTTGTCTCTTGCTGAAGAAAGAAGTAGCGCTAGCTGTCCTGGCAAAGTTCCCACCCTTCACAACATTTTACAGAACTAGATTTGAAAGAATGTTGGATAGAAAAACTAATGGGTGAGTGGTTAAACAATCACCTTGAACTGCAAAACATCGCTTTTGATGGAAAGAAATGTCCAAGTTTGTTTTAGAGTTGCTTTGTAGTGTTGTTTTTATTTAAACAGACTTCCTTGAATAAGCGCTGCACTGACTCAGACTGGGGCGCTTATTCAGGGCAGTGCTTATTTGAGTAAATACGGTACTCTTCTTTATTATAATTTTTTTTTTATTCAGTTAATTTCACAGAAAAAGGGGGGGGGAGCAGATTATGGCAACGTCGTTGGTTCATTAGAGGAAGAGAAAGTGTAGTGAGGTCAAAGAATAGAAAACAACCCCTACATTGTATGATGGCACACATGATTTGAGTGCAAATTATCTAAACTAAGTGGCTGTCTGCTAAATTAATAAGAGGGTTGCTAGGTATCCTGCTTAAAAGGACCCACACCTAACAAGGATATCTACTTTTTCAGTCCTTAACTTGTATTGTTGTTAAAGGTCAAATGAACCAAAATTTCCAAATTCTTTGTTTTGCAACCAAACACTAATTAACCCATTGACTCCAGGAGATGTTTGAAAAAAGCGTACATGTATTTCTGGATGTTTTTGACATTTGCTGGTCAGTTATGAGCTAATTAAGCTCCAAGCTACTAAAAATGTCACTTGCAACATGAAGGCATGCTTTCCTTTGCACTAGCATCGCATTTTATGACATTTTTGCTCAGATATGCGCAAAAAGCAATGTTTGGAGATTTTTGGGGTTAGAAAAAGCCCTACCCATTAAGGCTTTTTGTTTTTCTTTTTTTTTTCTCGCTTTTCCTTTTTCTTTTTCTCTTATATTATTGCTGCAGTTGTTGGCTTTCCACTGGGCTTGCTTGCAGTTCAAGAATTTCCGAGAAAGCGCCATCTAAACAGAAATTGTTCGGCATTGAGGAACCAGGCAAATTCTCATACAAGTTTTTCACTGCAATTTTTAAGCATTTGTTATTGTATTTCAAGCTCAAATGACCCAATTGCTCTTATCTGGGCATCATTGGAAAGAGCTTTTCCTCCCCCGGAGATTGAGTGTAAATGATGCCTTTTTGATCAAAGATGATGACGTCACAAGTGGAACAAAGGGCAACGGGAGCCAATGGGTTTAACAATTCATTATTGAGTTAAATTAAGGGAAAATTTTACTTTCTGAGCCTTTAAGCACGAAATACAGCAAAAACTACGAAGATTTCAGAAGGCTCTACTAAACGTATCCAAAATCTTTTTTCTTTGAACTAATTTGTTTCTCTTGTACTAAGACTTAGATAAGAGGTCAACAGAAAACCTGTTTAATTACCGTAAAGTTCCGTGTATAAGCCGCACCCGTAGATAAGCCGCACCCCCTGATTTGGAAGCTCAAATTTTGGAAAAAAATAAACAGACAATAAAGTTTGAATTTCAAGTGAAGTTCTATTGGTAAACAACAGGACCTGAACAATCGATGGAATCGATAATCGATGGCAATCGATAACAATCGATGACAATCGATATCAATTAATCGATTGATATTGATAATCGATGAACAATCGATCGCTAAAGTTTTTGTGATTATCGATTGTCATCGATTATCAATTTAATCGATAATCGATGACAATCGATCAATTAACTACCATCAATTTTCATCGATTATCAATATCATCGATTACCAATTTAATCGATCATTTAACTGCCATCGTTTTTCATTTGACGTTCACTTTAAAACACACGGTCTCTCTTGTATGTTATATTTTATTAGCAACAACAATGATAACCTTTCCAAAAAAATGTCAATACAACGAGAAACTTACTAACTTAACAGTAATAAGGCAATAATTATTTAAAACAATCGTTTTGAGCTTAAGTCTTATTCGCCTCCATCAACGAAGCGTACGCTTTTAGGTCTGGTTTGCTTTCGAACCAACTCCTGGCAAAGTAAATAGAAATCGCAACTTACAGAATTCCTCGCTGTCTAAGTACAATGTAATTTTTCTAAAACTCTGTCTTGAAATATTTCAAATCAAACAGTAGCAGAGAGAACTCAAAAATACGTCGTCCGTACGTCGGAACGAAAACGAGACAACAGTGGGAGTCTGGGGATGAGTTTTGCCTGTCACGTCCGCCATTTTTGACTCGGTCACGAAGAACGAAGTGTCTTTGGAATTCTAGCGCTAGCAAACAGTAGGAAACTCGAATGAAAAACAGAAACATTAAAGCTTATGATGTAAACTTCATCTCAATGGAAAGGAGCTTTATTATTTTTTTTACAAAACAACGTATGTAAGTATTTACTTCATGCTTCGGATTGATTGTGTGTTTAATGCCAATCGATGGCAATCGATGAAGTTCGCGACCACCAAAGTGTGATTATCGATTGATCATCGATTGGCCGATGCCAATCGATGCCAATCAACAGTAATTAATCGATTGTCATCGATTGATCGATTGATTTTCCGATCATCGATTTTCATCGATTGTTCAGGTCCTGTAAACAAACAAGGGCAAACAAGCACGGTTTCAAAACACTGACACGGCGGTTGTTGCAATGTTTACTTAAATTAAGTCTTACAAAAGCAAAATTTAACTTTTCGTACCTCCTTTTTAGTTTGAGTTCACAATATCTTAAACTTGGATGCTCTCTTGATATCATTTTTTCGAGATTATCACTTCTAAACACTCCTGAAACACTTGAAATTCGTCCGAATCGTACGCGAATGATGAATGCTTAGTAACCAAGCTTTGAAATGTAGAGAGGAGACTGGGCATTTAAAACAAACATGGCGGCACTTTCTTTAGCCTGTTCCAGGCGTTCGGAAGAAAACACATTTTCAAGATTCTTGGAGACTGCTACCCGCAACAGGAGTAAGAGTTCGATAATCCAGCAGATGCATTTTCTTTGAAGGTCAATAAAAAGTGAACCGGTCGGCCATTTGCCTTGTGAGTAATTGCATTTATCTTGGTGCTTTCTCGCACGTACGCGACCGAAAGACATGCTTCGAAGTGACCGGCAGGCTTCATTCACTGCGAACAGCTTTACAGTGCAGAGGAACCAAAAGGCAGTGAACAACAACAAAGTTTTCAGGTTGTTATATGTTTATTCAGTGACGTCTTGAGAAGTTTTTTATGAATATTAATTAGGCCTTTTAGAACTCCAAACAAAGATGTTTCCGTAGATAAGCCGCACCCCCGATTTTTGACTTGAAATAAAAGGAAAAAGGTGCGGCTTATACATGGAACTTTATGGTAACTGGTCTTCTAGAGTATACAAACACGCTGTGTATTTTGAAGAGTTGTGCTGTATTTTTATGAGCTTGCAGGTTGAGTTAAAACATACAGTACTATACACTTAACAGTAAATTTTGTGTTCTTTGTGATGTGAGATTTATTATCCAACTGATCTCAGATCCCACAAAAACGAAGAACGAATCAAAGTCTCTTCGAGATATCGACGTTTTTGCATGAAGTATGAGTCGAAGGTTTATCCTGTGCATTGTTCTTCGAACTTATCATTACAGTTTCTTTGCAGTTTAGTTTAACAATTTCCTATCTTCGCGGAGGAAATGCAGCCATATAATTTTGTCAAAAATGGCTCGTCCGCGCTGGGTATTTATACACATATTCCTTAACATTACACAAATAAACAGTGCAAATTTCACCGAGATCTGAAAATTATATACTTTAAAATTGCAAGGACCTTTCGAGGCAGTCGATTACGGCAGCGAAATTAGCAAATGAAACAGCAAAATATGCGTTCGACGCTTTGTTTTTGCGACGCCATGTATGAATTGTTATGGGTAGACCGCTGTTCAATGCCGTATCATTACGATTGCTCCACGAAAAAGCACGAAAAAAAATACGGATATTTCCGACTACTGTCGGAGAAAACATTGCGCATATAATTGCGGCGTAAACAAATCGTTACACTCAAGCACAGGTAGCCCAAGCTCGATATATGAGTACAATAAAGATGACCTTTGCATTGTTTCGTAATTCGATCGATTTGCATATTTATAAGGATTTGTATGGGGAAATAAATATGACCGAAAAGAGCGAAAAATTAACCGTTGAATTACAATAAAAATCAGTCACCTTAGCTCCTTTGCTGTTTCCCTTGTGTGCTGTGTGGTTTTTTAGCCGATTGAGCGCGATTCCAGTGAGTTATAGTTCCATTGCCTTCCTCTCTCAGACCCAGGATTAAACAAAAGCCATATATACAGTGAATGCTTTCGAATTATATTTGAAGATGAAATACGAAAGAATTTTGCTGTCTTTGACTGAAATTCCACTCGAACTGCGTAGATACGATCGCATGTTGTAAAGCCGATTCATGCAACATTGCTTTCAACGCGAGGTCACGTCCCTAACGACCTAGGCTGATGACGAAATAGAACAGTGGCGCTTGCATGTAGCGACCACATTTGGCCTAATTTTTAACCGCTCCTAAGCTAAAAGAAGCCCCCATCTCTTGCATTTGTTTTAACTTCAACAATATCTTTGAAAAGAGCGAGTTTTTTGGTATGGTTTATTTGTGACGTTTGTAATTTTTAAACGATGTAAGTGCTAGTGATTATTTATTCGTGTTTTAGTTACGCAATCCATTGTTTGTGCGACGCTTTTTATAGATCGCCTTTCAGACACACGTGCGTTGAGATAAGAAAGCTGACACGTCACTTTTAAAATTGTTATATAACGTTTGTAAATGTGACAAGTCACGTTTTTTCCACGAGATCGCAAGTGATCACCCACAGCGGAAAGTAATCCCTTGAGAAATTAAAAAAGTCCCTGAGAGTTTACAAATATGTGGTTCCAAATTTTGTCCACATAACCCCTATTCTACCATTTTAGCTTGTAAACAAGCAAAAACGTCGAAAAAAGGTGTGCATTTGTTTCCATGGCAACTAAACACTAAATGAACAATATATATCATGGCATATCTGATTACTCATTTTACACATTATTGGTACTCTACTGATTGCAGTTGGATAATAGATTATAATTCACAGTATTATATACACTACTAAGTAGACAAGGATTTAAGTTCCTTCTACCAATCAGCTCAGGGTGATGGGGAAAATTTATGAGAAAGTCATGGGAAGTGAAGTTCTAGGGGTTAAGACTGTGTCGACCCTTTGTCCTACCCCTGGAGAAGATCATAATGCCTGCTTCTCTGCTTCATGCTTTTTACTTACCTCTCAAGGGAGGCAGCTTATAAGTGAATACAGAATACTAAAATGTGCATTATAATAAATAGTGAATAAATTCATGACCACTGCACAAAAATGCGGCTGATATCCCCAAAACCCAAATGGACATGAAGTGTCTCACTAGAAAAAACAAGAAAATAAAAAAAATAAAACACAAACGTACCTTCAGCATGCGATTCAGCTTCCCTCGGTCCACGTGGACGAAGAACATGCAACAACAGCTTCTAATGACAGCGACTTCCAAAACTTTACGCCGAGCGTTAACTACCTTCCCGTACTTGCCACTGCAAACAATAACTGCTGATATTTCATCCATGGTGTTGCAGAGGGAGTGCGCGTTATCGATCCATCAGGAACAGAACTACTACGGAAAAGTTGGAATGCCACTTCTTTTCGGAGTGTGAAATAATCGCCATAAAATGGCGCTTCGGTCTCTGTTTTCCCGCTACAAAACACTACTTAACATTTCTCTCTTGTATCTCGGTATCCGGTCGTTTTGAGACAAGTCGAGGTCAATGCGAGACACATGTAAAGTCGATATCTCGAGACAAGCTCCATTACTTGAAGCCCTTTTGATACAAAATACTAATTAATCGTGCGTAGCTGGTTCATAATCTGGCCGGCGTTTTTTTGTTGTTTGTCGTTTTGTCGGTAAATCGTTCCAGACCCACGCGGCCCAGCCGGCTCCTTGGTCACAGTCACGCAAGATTTGATGTTTACTAGCAATCACTCGTTTAACATGAGCACTCTGCTTTTTGATTAGAGTGAAATGTATATTTTTGTGTCATTCGAGTGTTTTACCAGAAGAGAGGACTGAATAGTCACATAACAAACCAAAGCCACTTTGGACATGTCCAAGCTATTTAAAACTACCACTACGTCAGACCCATGCCACTCGATCGCTCGCCTGTAGCTATAATAAATAATCATTTACCTATTTTAAAAATATTTACGAAAACTCTGCGCTCTGTTTGTGTGAAATATTTATTTTTGTGTTATTCAGGCGTTTGGCTCGGAGCGAGTACAAGTCGTACAATTTACCAGGAACGTGTTGAATATTGCAAAACAACGACTTGTTTTCTGAATATTCCAATTCTTGTTTTGAGTTTATTTTGGGAATTGAAACAAAAATTGCAAGCTCAGCAAGAATGTGACAAGGCACGGGATACACGTCATCGCGCCAGGGGCATTACCTGCTTTTATTATATGGCTACAATAGTACGCGCGCTCTGATTGGCAGCTGAGCGGGCATTATTTTCTTGTAATGACCGGGCATTATGAAAATTTTTCTCGGCTCGACGATTTTTTGAGTTGTGAGTAAAAGCTTCTAGCGAGGGGGCAAAAAAAACAAACAAAAAAAGCCGACAAAATATAACTATCTTTTCAATAACTTAACGAAAAATATAAGCATACCGATACTTCTTCGTATGAGCGACGAAGAGAGCCACAGAGAGCGAGTTTTACCTCCAGTGTTTTTTCCCTTGATTATACTCTTCTTTTGAATAGTGCTTAAAGGCCATATAATAAATAACTTATTAACCTCGTCTGTTCGGTCATTACAGGGGAATCTCAGACCTCGACCTTGATGTATTGACCTCGCTATCGCTCGGTCAATACATCATCAAGGTCGAGGTCTGAGATTCCCCTGTAATGACCTCACTCTCGGTTAATAAGTAGTATATAATCGCACTGTCAGGTATGCGCTATCTATACTTGCAAAAGTTCATCGGACGATGCTATATAGCTAAACGGAGAAATACAACGGGGTTGCCTTAGTCTACTCTTTATTTTGGCGTTAAATGGGCTTCTTTTTAATGCCATTCATTAACTGGTTTGGGTTTATTTTGTTGAACATTCGGAACATAATAAATATTTGCATGTGTAAGCAGGAATTTATCCCGCCAGGCATGTGGTTTAAAGCAAGAGATGATGCGGAGAAGGAAATTCATGTCACGCACACACCGTGACTCACGCAAACAGGACTTGTGTGTTTCTCAAGTGACTGCTTTTCTGAAGATTTTTTACTGTGTGGCGCCATGCCTTTCTAGCCAAAGAACTGAAAGAGGTGTTCAAACATTAACAGCACAGTTACAAACTGCCTAAGTTTCTTAAATGACAAAACAAACCTTCGAAGACACTCGCTCGAGCGAACATAAACCTCCGTTGTAAATCACAAATAGCTTAAATTACTATCCATGATGAAACAAATTAAACCCATACCTCCGCAAGAATCAAACGTATGTACCCGGTCTGTACCCGGCGTATGGAATTGCGGTCACATCGCTCCATTGTTAGATCGCTCCCAACCGAAGTCAGATCGCTCCCAACCAAAGTCAGATCGCTCCATCGGAAAAAAGTCAGATCGCTCCATGTTAATAACTTTTCGCTTTTCCCGATCGAAAGTTGCGCGGGAAACTTTCACAATCTGTGGTAAGTGTTACTTTAATACTATAAAGGGGTAAAACATCGAGCGACCGAAGGCTACGAGGGAAATTAAGTACTCGATTATCTATAATCGAACGTTACAAGTGAAGTTGAAACTCCATCATCTTGATCGATCTGTTGTAAGCTTAAGTATTCAACACCGTTAAACTGAAATTCGTTAAACTTTACAGTATTATTACATGGAGCGACCTGACTTTTGTTGGGAGCGATCGGACTTTTTTGATGGAGCGAGCTGACTTCGGTTGGGAGCGATCTGACATGGGAGCGAACTAACAATGGAGCGATGTGACCGGCGACCCAAGACCGGCGTATGTACCCAAGCCTCCACCGCAATGTTTATCTACAAAAGAGATTTGTCTCAACATACTTTTGAGACTTCCTCTATAATTTCAGAACATGTTACAGTGAAACCTCGATTTAACAAAGTGCCAAGGGACTGGGGAAATTTGTTTGTTATATCGAGGGTTCGTTATATCGAAAACCTCGATATAACGAATTTGCGGAAAAACAACCAAAATGTTCGCTATATCGAGGTAAAGTTAATAATACTACCCAGCATTTACTGATTTGAACGACTGTCAAAAATAACATTTGTGCTTTAAATGTCTAATATCCACATAGATAGTCTTGAAGTTGTTCTCCTGTTACAGGATTAAAGTATTTTCATCCTTGTTGGTCTGCTCTACATTGGGCTATTGCATAAAATTTTTGCTATCGACCTGTTGAGGAACAGTGGAATTCTTTGGGGGTAAGGGCAAAAATCCGTGGATTTCCTTAGGGGTAAGACAAAAATATAAGGGATTTCTTCAGGGGGAATGGGTGAAAAGTTATGGAATTCTTAGGAGTAAGAACGTGTTTCTAATGGAATTCGTGAGGGTTTAGCACATTTTCAAACAATTTCATTGGGGTATAAGGCATTTTAGACGTTTTTAGCGGATTTCTTTGGGGGTAAGAATGAAAGGCCTGAAAAGACCTGTCCTCAACAGGGGAGGGGGGGCGGATATTAAATGCAATAGCCCATTCATCTTTTGTCGCTAGCTAACTATAATTCGTTAAATCGAGATATATTTTACGTTTGGGCTTCCGGATTGTGTTCGTTATAACGAGGATTTCGTTATTTTGAGGTTCGTTATATCGAGGTTCTGTTCCATACATTTTACTGTAACTTTGGCCGGGCTGAAGAATATCGTTCGTTATATCGAGGACTTCATTAAATAGAGGTTCGTTAAATCGAGGTTCCGCTGTATGCCTACGATCAAGAAACACAAATCACATCACGACTGTTAACAAGATCTAGGGGGACTGTATTACAACTTAAGCTTATCACGAATTCACGATGGTCTCTGCGCAGATTTTATTTTACGTCGATCGATCGAGTCGCTTCTGTGAATTTTAGCTTATTTGTTACATAGATAACAAAAATTACCAAACTAAAACACTTACACTGAACTTTTCTTGTGTTTACTTCTAAATTGAAGCAATTTCAGTTTGTCTCGAATCGACCTCGACTTGTCTCGAAACGAAACGACTGTAAACCCCAAACTCTACTCAGGAAGCCGAAGCAACGTCACTGCAACTTTCTGATATCCTCATTATAAAATACCACGAAAGTGTTGGTTCATAAACACGAAAAGATCGTACCAGCTTGAAACTTCACTTACCTACTTTGCAGAAACCAGCGCCGCGCCTTATAAGGATGGACCGATATTCGATACCAAATATTCGATACACCGATCTTTTGACAAGCAAATAGAGAATGCGCCAAGTCAGCAAAATGCGATATGCGACGCTGATTTTGCTAATTGACAGCGCCAAGTCAGCAAAATGCGATATGCGACGCTGATTTTGCTAATTGACAGCGCCAAGTCAGCAAAATGCGACGCTGATTTTGCTGATTGACAGCGCCAAGTTAGCAAAATGCGATATGCGACGCTGATTTTGCTAATTGACAGCGCCAAGTCAGCAAAATGCGACGCTGATTTTGCTGATTGACAGCGCCAAGTTAGCAAAATGCGATATGCGACGCTGATTTTGCTAATTGACAGCGCCAAGTCAGCAAAATGCGACGCTGATTTTGCTGATTGACAGCGCCAAGTTAGCAAAATGCGATATGCGACGCTGATTTTGCTAATTGACAGCGCCAAGTCAGCAAAATGCGACGCTGATTTTGCTGATTGACAGCGCCAAGTTAGCAAAATGCGATATGCGACGCTGATTTTGCTAATTGACAGCGCCAAGTCAGCAAAATGCGATATGCGACGCTGATTTTGCTAATTGACAGCGCCAAGTCAGCAAAATGCGACGCTGATTTTGCTGATTGACAGCGCCAAGTTAGCAAAATGCGATATGCGACGCTGATTTTGCTAATTGACAGCGCCAAGTCAGCAAAATGCGACGCTGATTTTGCTGATTTTGCGCCAAGTCAGCAGGTCAGCAAAATGTGATGACTGACAGTCACTGTCACGTGGTCGCCCAAATTGACCAATGACATACGTGACAAATTGCTGAGCGCCGCGCCAAGTCAAGACAAGACCGCCAAGTCAGCAAAAAAGCGTTTAGTCTATCAAGTGACAAAGGGATAAGCTGGAAAATGTTTGGTTCCATCTTTAACGATTTTTTGGCACTTAATATCCGTTTTACATTTCACATATTTGATTTACATAGTGCATTTTGAACTTTTGTTCTTGTGAACCATTTAGCAGCACGACTGCGGCTTTGTTGTCTTCTTGAGTTCTTCCTTCCAGGTTGTAAAGGTAATCGTCGGTTCGCTCAAGCTTGGTTTTGCCAAAGTTTTCAGGAGTTATATTGCTGTTTTGCTGTGTGCTCGGTAAGTTATTTTGTTATGTTGTTGAATTTCGTCATTTATCAAAACCTGAGGGAATTGTTTGGTATATCGTGGTGTACATTTAGAACGTTGTACGTTTACAGTCGTTTCGCCCCCTATTAAGTTATGTTGGAAGGTGTTACGGCCACCTCGCCACCAGGGAGACTCGCCACTAACCAACTCGCCACCAAGCAAAGACGCCTCGCCACCAAGCCGAAGACGCCTCGCCACCAAAGATTGACTAAGGAATAAATTAAGTAAAGAAGTCGAAGTGAACTAGCTGTTTTAGTGACGATTATGTAAGCTAAGCATCTGATGGTCGATCGAGGAGAATTGAAACTTCTAGCGAACGCAATTTCAAAACTAGTCGAGGGAACTGATGAGCTATCTACGACGAAACTTACTTTCGTAATTCGACAAACGTGAATTAGTCGTAGATAGTTGGCTCTTCTAGGGCTAGCCGTCCTCTAATTTAAACGACTCATAAGTAAAGAGGTAGGACAGTTGACTTCAGTTTTCTAGTGACAAGAACTTCGAGTCAACGGAAACTTGAATTGTTTTGAAGTCGCTAGAACGGGAGTTTATCATTGGCAAGTTTTAAAACTAAACAGCCAATTTTCCTTCACTTATTTACCTTCGAGTCTATTGAGATAATAGTTACTATAACAGCTAATTCTCCATGATCAATACTCGACCAATTTAGTTTCATTTTAGTATCGAAATCGTTGTTGGTGGCGAGGCGTCTTTGCTTGGTGGCGAGTTGGTTAGTGGCGAGTATCCCTGGTGGCGAGGTGACTAGATTCCTGTTGGAATAGAGGCGAGACAAATGTGAAACTACCGTAAACCCGGGCGTATGCCAATGAGAAGAACGAGAAATATTCAGTGTTTTCACTTCCTAGTGCAGTAATACTTAAATAATACTTGGAGTCTTGTAGACTTTATTGCAATATACTGCAAAAACCAGCAAAAACGTACATCAACATGAGATGTTAGTGAACCGCCGTTGCGTGGGCCGTTGGCGAATCGACACGTTGGCGAAACGAACGCCATGTTTGAGCCAACTGACCCGTTGTGGTGGCAAAACAAATCAACCAAGTACATTACTTACAAAATATTTCGCACAGTTTTATTTTCGGATTTTAAAAATGTCATTGGGCCATCTTGGACACCGTGCACCAAAGCTTTTAGTTTCCTTTGTGGAAGGAACTCTAGTCGAGAAACTCTGCTGGAGATACGTCGGCTTGATATCATTTCACAGATGTTGACTTGGTTAAATTCATGTTTTGTAGGCGTAAATTTACTTAAGCTATGTTTCAGCAAAATGTCTAAAATTTTTGTCCGAAATTTGTTCCAAATGAGATGAAAAGTGTCCGAAAATTAAACCGAAATAAAACGTCCGAATTTTTTTGCAAATAATGAAGTATTGCTTGGTGGCCTTTGCGTAGCCGTTACAAAATAAATGAGAAAAGAAAGCTTGAATCGGAGGGACAGACTAACTTTCAAGGATCAAAAAAAGAAGAAAAAATTAGGATTTCAAGTTGGATTTTCAATTGATTTCAAGTTGCACTTTCGAGTCGGTGTGGGACCAGTCTGTATAGTATGGTGGAGCTCAATGAGATCTTGGGCGTGCAGAGTCATTTTTAGCTGCGTGCACTGCGTGCATGCAACCATAAGTCAGGAACTAATGTGTGCATGGTTGATGTCTTATTGTTGTTCACGTGCAGCAATGCTGCAATTCTGGTGTGTGCAATGAACATTTAGAAAAAAAGGCTCATGCTTGCCCCGGGGGGGGGGTACTCCTTGGAATTTTTGGTGGGGGTGTGCCGCCCGCATCTCCAAATCCAGACCCAATTTCAGACCAAAAAATGTTATTTTCCACACCCGTTTTCAGACCTGGCCTCAAAAATCCATACCCGTTTTCAGACCTGACCTTGAAATGAACGCTGAACGGAAGTCAACGTAAAAAGGATGAATAGGTAAAATTTAGCTGAAATGATATATTTTATCTATTTCTCTTTGTCTCTCACCAGTTACTCGCTCCGGTTGCTGGGAAGAAAAATAAGTTTATGAGCTTTCGTGAACGTTCCCCAGATAACAACACCCAATTTCAGACCAAAATTTTCAAAATCTATACCCGTTTTCAGACCAAAACGGCTCAAAAACCATACCCTTTGGGGCGGCACATACCTATATACCTTATATAGGGGAGTACCCCCCCCCGGGATGCTTGCACTTGCCATACGCTGCAGACTGGGTGTGCAACAAGCACAGACTGCAGAATGGCACTTCGTTTAGCCTGGAAATGTTCCAGTTAGCCTACATAGCCCTCCAGTTAGCCTAGTTGGCGCTCTGGTTAACCTGTTTACGGCTATCTCAATAATGGATATGGTGACACAATAAATACTGAAAAAGTGCCAGTCTGCATTTGTGGCATGCCACCTTCCGAGTTTAATTTTCGAGTTGGATTTTGAATAGGATTTTATTTGATCCATTTTGTGATAAAATTAAAATGAATTGAACTTTTCACGTCTGAATGCGAATTGACTTTTGAAAGGTATAACTTGCAACAATTTTTGTATGCTAATTGTTTTGCTCTAGGGTTTCGGGTCCCAAAGTGCTTTGAAAACATGTGTGCATTTTCACATATTTCAATTATAGTGATAAGTTTAAGAACATTTTTGAAATGGGCTAAAAAAATATGTAGTGATCATACAGAAAAACCTCAACACAAAAGTTTTGAGAAATCATTAAAACACAGGCACGTTTTTGTTGTTAACATTGTAAACTATCTACTCTGCAAATTTGAGGTTGATAAGTCATGTTCACGTGACGTCATCAAGTACTTAAATTCAGAACTTAAATATATGTTTGCATCTTTTCAGCTCAGTAGCAACCTTCATTTGGAAACCAGCTCATTTTGAATTTCAGAGTTACGGCAGTGCTGACGTAAAGTTATGATCATGTTTGTCAAAAAATATATATTTATCTTGTGATTTTTAGCCATTTGAGAAGTAAAAGTAGCAGGAAATGAGTTCATGTAAAAAGTTAGTTTGTTCAATACAGATCATCTGTGGCCTCATTAGCAGTGTTCCAGATAGGAGACGGGTCTCGGGTCAAAAACCCGATAGAGACGGCTACCTGACCCGACAAATGAAACGGAAAAATAATATTTTACTTAGAATTAACAATAAATAGCAAAAAAATCACAAAAGTTCATCCACCACTATTACTATAGTTCTTTTCATCTGCTTTCGAGCGACAAGAAAAGCAATAGTTTTACCGAACCACCCGGCCAGGTAACCTCCTTTTTTTTAGTTTAAACTTAGGTCTGAAAACAGCCACACAATAAATTTCTTTTCTCTCCTCGCTCCCGGTCCTCGCTATCTTGTGTTACTTTGCAATTCATAAGGCAAAATTGTTCGAAATAGAATGTTTAATCCATTTGTGAAGTTAAAACATTCTAGTTTTCGATCGTGTCCTGCACGTACATAAAACTTGTGCCTGTATTACTACAGACAGCAGTTTCCTTTTACACTTCGTATAGTGTCAACGAAAAGTCTTTTCAGTTCTTGTGCTTTATGTATTATACACCAAAAGTCTCTAATAAAAAAGATTGCCAAGCAAATTCTTATAAAGATAGAGGGGAAAAGGACAGCGGTTTTCTATTTATAACAACCAATTTTAACTTTAAATTTTAAATTTAATATTTAAATTTTGTGGAAATTTTGTCATTCTGTGTGGACTATTGACTAAGACAATTGAGACCAAAGTACATGTACTAATTACAACCTAATTTGGAGATTCGAAACAAGGTCATATGTACCTAGAATTTAGAAAACCAGTCTAAAGAAATGCTTCAATTTTTTGAAATATTGACTGGGAGAGCATACCCCAAGACCTCCCTAGGAAAAAAACCGCAGTGAGTTGTTTATGATACTGTCTCTTTGGGGAAACATGTATGACCTTGAGAGCTCTCTGATAGGTAAATTATTTTATAATTAAGTAGATAATTTTAATAAATCAGTTAACTTTATTTTCATTTTTTTGGCCCAAAAGCTACCAGATAGCACCCGGAAGCATAAAACTTTTAAAATGTTTCTCTCTTTTCGACTCTTTCCCCTAACAAGGCACTGCATACACCGGGTTGGCAACTTTTGGTTGACCCGTCTGATGGATTTTGTGACCCCTTGCTTCAAAAACTTAAAGATGATTTCCAGTCCGTACTGCGCAGACTCAGGGTTTGTTTTCATTTTTGTTTTGAATTCGTTGAAACGTTACACTTCGGTGATAGCGTACATGAAGTTTTTTAGTTCGCCATTACGGATCGTTTCGTTCAAGAATTCACGATGAGCTAAAACGTCCGTTTGAAAAACCGTCGAGCTTCTTTTACTCGTTATTATTGTTTTGCAAGGATATCTGGCGTTAATAATGAAGAAAAAGGTAAGTTTTGTCCCGGAATTTTTATTTTTGCCAGTAAACATTCTTCTGTTTGTGAGACTCACAAACATTGCAGGCGGAGATTGCGCAGTACGGACTGGAAATCATCTTTAACTGGAACACTGGTTAGGCAACGTAAGTTCCAGATGTTACGCTTTTATTAGAATAAACAAGTAGAGCTCAAAGGAATGAAAAATATCTACAATAAAAATACATGAAGCAGAAAATTAGACTTTTTAGTGACATTACATGAGCAGTGATCCATCTACAAATTTAGGCCAATGAGTCCTGGGACTCATCAAGCCATTAACCTGTGAGTCCCAAACCTTTTCAATGAGTCCAATTCTAATATTGGTGAGTCTTCAGCTGGTATTGACTCATTCATCATTGAATCAGGAATTTGGAACAATGACTCAAAAGAGTCGTTGTGCTGCCCATAACCGCTCATGCAAACACACCCCTAAAATGTCTGTCTGCCCGTAAAAAGCGCATCATGATAAATGCCCTTTCCCTCCCTCGGTGGGGACTTTTTGTTTCTCCTATTGTTCTACAGATAATAAGGGCAAATCGATCAGAGTCTGTTTTCTGCACATAATTTTAGGGAACTATTGGGGTCCTAGAAAGAAGGTTTTTCATCTTTTTCTGTGCATTGGAAATGCACAAGAAAATCTCTCTGAGTTGTTTTCAGGATAACTGAAAGCACTTTAAAATAATGTTTTATAGCAGAAAAAAACTTTTGAATAAAGCAATAATTTATTGTGTAATATCTTTTAATTATTATGTCTTTCAACTTTGCCACAAGGAATGAATACACAAGAAGCCAAAACAAACCAAGCTCACTCAGCAAGTTGTTTTTCAGCAGCCTGAATGTTTGAGATGGCAGGACAGGATACGTACTTGATCGTTTCTGATTACTACCGAGACATGAAAATCGTAACACTGATTATGAACCCAGTGTCAAATTTAGAATTGACCAAAAAAAATCTTTTTTGATTGGCTCAAAATAATTCTTATCGGCAAAAAATCTATAAAAAGGATTAGGCTTAGAAGCCTATATTTGCATACATCACAGCTTTGTTGGCGTTTGTCACCTGAAAGATAACACATTCCTGCAAATAAACGTCATTGATTTGTCAATCTTATGTAAATCTTTTATTCGATCGTAATATTAAGGAACAAACTTTTAATGCGGGTTTTTTTTTTTTCATAACTACACATTACAAATTGACAACCTTCACCCCAGGATTCGCATGACAAGCATGACCATCACAACCTTTGTTTACACACAGGTGTAGATTCACTGTCAGATACTAATCTGAAGCTAGAAAACCCTCAGTTGGTGGCAGAAAGATTTCGCTTCCTTCATTTTTGGCTCATTACTGAAGGGAGAGTAGTGCTTTTACAGGCGTCTTTACCTTCGACTTTTGATGTTGCTTTCATTCACGTTTTGCATTTTGATGAAATATATTCTTTCGCAGTGTGGCAAGTTTCAATTCAAAAGCTTCTATGCTAGCATGTGCACACTCAACATTAAATGCAAACCCGTGAAGATATTGCAGTTTATTGCTTGCTCTTGATAATCGATTTTTGAGTCGCTTTCATTTACCTTCTACTTTTGTGATGGCAAGAATAAAGTAAAGTTAACCAATTGACGCCTGAAGGTTTTACGCAAGCACCCACCCCTAAATACCTGGCTATTTTACGGCATTGAACGCAAACGCACGAGTGGAAAAAATAAACCATATACGCAGTAAATTCAGACAAACCATTAGTTTCTGAAGTAAACTTTTATTCAAACGAGACATGTTGAAATACCAATTTATGACTAAAAGAGATTCCCAGCATTGATAAATTGATCCCAAACGAAATTACAAGACAGTGATAAAATTTTATTCACCTCTGCGCGTAATTTTGGAGCTCGCAAAAACACGTAGACTTTGTACAAATTCTTAAGAAAAATCGTAAAATAGTCGGGTAAAAGATAGGTTCTCAATCTGTGCAACTGACACTGTCATTAATTCAATAACACTGAGCTTTTTTCACGGTGCAGAAAAGCGGTAATTCGAGATGATAAAATTATCTTCAAATCACGGCGGCGTGAAAAGGCATAAACAAGGCTTACAAAATTACAGAATTCCGACCACAAACTTAACACTAGAACTGCTTTCTACGTGTTCCTTTAATTTTAATGTTAATAAACATACTCCTTTGTATATTCTGAAGCACTGTTGTAATTTTCTAAAGCGATAGACATAATTCAAAACAAAGCAGAGCTAAACAATGAAGAAGCAAGTCTCCCCAAAAAATAGGTGTCAGATAACAACACGTGCGCAACAAATCTGTTCGCCTTCAAAAGCCTAAAATTCCGCACTCGAAATTGATAAATGACAAAAACTTGAAAGAAACTTTGTTTAGAATTTGTTTTCAGTTAGGATAAAGCCAAGAAATGTGTTCACAAGCGTCAAAATATAGAAATTTTTCGAGCTTTGCTTTACTGCACGGCAGAATTAATTATCCACATGTTCATGTCGAGGGCGAAGTTTTAATTTAGCAGACGGCTTTTGGAGTCAATTGTACACTTAATGGATCTACCGATCCTTTAAAAAATTACATCCAAATTCGAAGCAATAACAGTGCATTACCACTTCGTTCTCAGAAGTCTTGAGAAGCTGCATTTAGGCCGTGTTCAAGCCCGTGATTTGAATTCAAAATGCACTTGTAAGCGCCATTACGGCATGTCTTCGCGGCCATGAAAGGAAAGATGAATCCTTCATCAACAAGGTTTTAGCACTCCAGGCTCAAAATAATGGCCGGTCAACGGACAATGTCTGGCCAAAATGACGATTTGACCGGACAAAATTTTGGTTTCGGCGGTCATTTTGACCGGTCACGTACACGGCTTCCAAATAAATAACACACACAAAAAAATTATTCGCAGTAAAATCATAAAATATCATAGCAGCTTGCAGTCACAAATTTGTAGAATACAGATGAGACGGTTACGCTGTGCAGATTTGCGAGCGGTTCGCAACTGAACGTGTCTCCATGCATGTTTGCTGACAAGTTGACCACCTAAGACGTGGTGCTACTCAATTGTCAAAGAGAGATCCTGTAAACGTTTGCTTAAATAAAACAAGAAACATCCATGTCTGTAAATACGCTATAAAACTGACAACAATAAACATCGCATCAGTCAATGTCTGCTATTAACACGCGTACGCAATTACAGTTGGGCCGAGAAGGATTAAAAAATACTTTATGCACCTTTAGCAAGAACAAGTTCGTTGCGTGTTTTCACCAGCAAGATTATGAGAAAATAATAGTATCATTTAAAAATGCTTTGAATGTCAAGTCAGCAATATTTCTTTAAATTGTGCCTAGTTTGCAACTGAACGTGTCTCCATGCATGTTTGCTGACAAGTTGACCACCTAAGACGTGGTCCTGTAAACGTTTGCTCGTACTTTTAAAACAGGGCATCTTATAGGAAGCTCGATGAACAACGAGTCCGTAACTTTGCAGTGACTCAAATCCAAATAGCGCAAGCACCCAATCTTCAAAGTTTGAGTGAAGTCTGGAACGACCAATCCACGGTGCAATAAAAACATCAATTCTTTTGCATCGGTTTAAGATAGAACAAAGGTTTCCCCATTTCAGATAACAGCATTCACTTAGGAGTATTTCTCGTGTCCCGGCGGATAAACATTGGAAGTCATCACTTTTAGCGATCAAAACATTTAAGCTTAAGCCTTATACTCTTTAACAACGAGTGTTTTAGCTTATGAGGCGAAATTTTGGCAGAATAGGTTATTGCCTCAAAGTAAATACTCAATATTTTGACCGGTCAAAAACGAGACATGACCGAGCAAAAATTGATTTGGCCGGTCAGCATGACCGGTCAGTATTTAAAAATTATTTTGAGCCCTGGCACTCTGTACTCCATGTTTTTCCGTTTTAGGGCCACTTAAATATTTTATAGTGTTTCTTCTTTCCTTTTTAAGTCTCAAAGATGGTATTTTTATGTTCAGAATAAAAAACAAGGCCTTGGAAGTTTGTAAATATGTTCCCCCGGCGCCATGATTTCCTTGTACATTTTCAATGCACGGAATAAGACAAAAAACCTTCTTTCTAGGACCCCAGGAGTTCCCTAAAAATATGCGCAGAAAGCAGATTCTGATTGGTTTATTTGCCCTTATTATCTATAGAGCAATAGGAGAACCAAAAAGTCTCCAGGGAGGGAGGGAAAGGGCATTTGTCACGATGCGGTTTTTACGGGCGGCACAGGCATTCTAGGGGTGGTTTTTGCACGGGCGGCACAGGCGCCAATGGGTTAAGCAATGACTTTTGATTGAAAAGCTCTCTCAGGATCACTAGCACACACACATGCAAATTCGTGCAATAGTGCCAGACTGGCACTATAGAATGGAACTTTCCTTACAAATGAAAAAAGACAAACCGATCATTGCCAACAAAATCTTCCAACTTAAGTTGACTAAATGGTGAAAACACCTACCTTTTGCATTGGCATAGGGTGTGATAATAAATGACTATGAGAACTGCTCAAAACATGGCCAATTTAAAAACCGAGACCTGGACTTTAAGGAACTTGATATATGAGGTGTCAATTTTCACACCTTAGGTGTGAATTCGTGGTTAAATCACAGGCTCATGAAATTTAAGATTACCAATGTATGGCTTTCCTTTTAAAGATACACAAGTACATCCATTTTGCCATAAGTTTAAAGATAAGTTTTGAGAAATTACAGAACCCTGGGAACTTGAAGTTGGAAGGAAAATTAAAAACAGTTTGAGTTATCGGGGTCAATTGAATATTTAATTTGCCAAGTTAATAATAATTGATAGTTTACTGATTTTTCAGCACTTCAGTATATAATACAGTGCAAATTGAATTTAACTCGTCAGAAACTCTAGCACAACCATACGTTCTCATGATAAGTGGAAAATGGCTGTTAGATGCATGACCTGTTCGTTGCTCTAGTCAATGGGCAACTGTGGCGAGTTATTGAGGTAAATTTGACACAAATTTTGATCAAGGGAAACAAAACTTAGTTCGAGTCACACTGTAGCAGGGGGTTTAAGTTATCTGGGTTTGAGTTAACTGAAAATTGACCAAAAAAGTTTTAAGGGGTGTTCATTCTTTTTAGAAATGCCTGAAATGTTTATACAGTGAGCTTATAAGGTCATTATTTTATAACTATGAAACTCACTATTTATGCAATAGAGGACTATTTCTGTGTTTAGATAGCCTCATCTAAACATGGGGGGGGGGGGGGGGCGGGGAGACACAGTCTTGGGTTTGCAAAACTTTCGATCCCCCAACCATCTGAGTGTTTAGATGAGGCTATGTAAACAAGGAAAAAAGTCCTCTATTGGTTTTATAAAATATTTCTCAAAAATAATTTGACAAATGAAGGGAATTAGGTTGTATTTACTACTTGATTGAAACAGATTTTCTCAAAACAACCATTTGACTTGTAACACATAAATCAATCAGAATTTGCGTTATAAGAGTCAAGTTCAAGTAAAATTTGTCAAGTTGCGCTGTGTCGATGAAAGCGATTCCATGTTTATCGAAAGTTTGGCAGAAAACTAGAAGAAATGCTTAAAAAGATGGCTCTGTAAGGAAAGAACTTCAAGACGAGGAGTTTATTAAGCTGAAAATGAATGTTTCCGTGCTTGATCGCTCTTGAAAGTGACCACAAACTTCATCCCAATAACATGGTTGAGAAGTCTCATCGTGCTTTGTGAAGTTTTGCTGGCTAATTAGGAATTATAGGACAAACAGCGGATCCACCGGGGTGGGTAGAAATGGTATTCCTTTCTTGCACAGCGGCTTGTTCAGATAGCGATCCAAACGAATCCAGTGTTCCTCTGCTGTCATTTCCTCCATCTCAATAATGTTGTTCATACGTAGAATACAAACCTCAAATTGACATCAAATTCTGCTTTAGTTTTCTGACAAAAATATCTCCATTCTTTCCTCCTACCGAAGCCCATTTTGAATGAAAAAGTTCAAGACTTTTATTGCCAGTGTAATAGTAGAATTTTTACGCTGAGAACGTCTCAGAGAAAATATATTTTAAGTGTCATTTTAAGCAAATTTGATGGCAAAAAGACAGCAACTGATCAGCCGTGCAAAGTTTAAATTTAAACATTTACAGTTTGTAGCATATAGTTTTGTGTGCGTTTTTATGATTTTTTTTTTAAAAGAGAATGTCATAAAGGATTTGATTGTAGTACTTAAATGCAAAAATTAACTTGGAAAACGTTTGTTGCATATTTTGTTGTTTGCTTGAGCTCCCTCCACGAGCTTGTCTAGCTCACGATCATCAAGGCAGGTAAAGCGCTGTGGTTCTTCTGCTTTTTTTCGCGGACTCATGGGAAGAGAAAGCCGAACCATGTATCGAAATTTGGTATTTTCCATTTCTTTAATCGTATTTGTACTTGAAAAAACTTTACGAGTCTTGTGACAGCTTTAAAAGGTCTTAAATTGTTTTAAAATTGCGCCAAGAAACACAGAAAGTGTGACGTCACAACCGTGCTGACATACTCTCATCTAAACTCACCTATCGACCAATGAGAGTGCATGTACAATCTTATTTATTTTATCCCGGCCTGACCAATCGATGAAAATCGATGATCAGAAATCAATCAATCAATCGATATCAATCGATGATGGTTAGTTAATTGATATCGATTGGCATCGGCCAATCGATAGTCACAAATAAAATTTCCTTAATTACATCGATTGCTATCGATTGTCATCGATTGTTATCGATATCTTAAGGCGTACTTGGGCATCCCCAGGATAATTCTACAGGATATCCGGAAATAGATTTTCGCAATCCTAAAACAACTGATCGTGAGCTGAGCGCACGATGTCTGAATAAGCGGATAAAGCCGGGGATAAAGCGTTATTAAGTGCGTAGTCAAAGGCTTCCATCTTCTCAAGTAACCTATACGCTAGTCTAAACCTTGCCCCTTTTCTTAAAGACATAACATTATATCACGAAAATGAATAAATGAGGTATTGATCGCTTTTAAGAGCCACTGAGTTGATGTAATAACACCCATATTGAATCAAACCAAATAAAAGACGATTGATGAAAATCGATGGTAGTCGATGACAGTCCATGAAAATCGATGAAATTAAAAGTCACAAAATTTTCCGTCATCGATTTTCAATATCAATCGATTATCATCGATTATCAGTTTCATCGATTGGTCAGGCCGAGATTTTATAAACGTTACTAATTATCTTTTTATTTTGGCAGTAAAAAATGGAGGATTGCACTTTGAGCCTCTTCACTGTTACATACATGCCATATGGCCTCTTCAAACTGGAAGTACTTCATCACAAAGAAGATATCGTCCTGCTTAGGAAGACAAAAATAACTCCTGTCACAAAGACATTGTCTTCACTTACTCAAGTGAAGTGACATCAACAGGGATTCTTCAAAACATTCTATCGCTTAAAGACCTTGCCACAGAACAACTTGTCATTATCAAAGAAAAGGTTGCAGGCTAAGATGCAGTCAAAACAATACACATGCACACCAGGGTGTCCTTAGGAAGCAAGAAATGGTGATCAGAGATCCAACTGCTTCAGTAAAACTGATTCTGTAGGAAAACGATGTGGAAATGCAAGAAATGCACAAGACATATTCTGCAGAATATTAAGATCAAAGAATGAGTCTTATCTGAATTCAACAAAGACTGACAAGTTTACATTTAAGGAAACATCTCCCTTGACGTGTCCATTGGTAGAAGCAGAACATTATATTACAACAAAATCTACAAATTATTAATGCCAGAATACTTGGAATTCAGTAAGCTCTTTGAACACTTGGCAGTGCTTCATGCCACAAAAAGTCCTCTCTGTTCCTGATGTGGATTCTGTTGTTGGATGATGTGAATCATGCAAATTAACATGGGCAACCGGATTTCTGTGACACAAAATAGCATTTGCCAGTACTACTCCAAAGTACAGCAGCTACATGTACAAATGACAAACCTAGATTGTGTTGTTACAGAAAACATGTTTATACCCCTCCCATGGAAGGTTTGTTAGTTTGAATCCCCCACCCCTCTACAAATTCCATTTACATGTAAGCCCCATACTTTACATTAAAAATTTTGGCTTTTGTGAGCCCCCACCCCCTGCATTTCCAATAACCATTCATGAGGTGGGTATTGATATTTTCTGGAACTGCACTAAGGATTTACAGTGAGAGCACAAAAACCGTGAACACTTTCATTATACTTTGAAAAAGGAAGTAGAGGAAAAACATGACAAATTATTCATGAAAAATAACCTATTGGCTCCATCTCTGTCTATTTGTTTATATTTTCTGTAGTTTGAGTTATCTTTTGATGGTTTTCTGCAGAAATTTACATATGCAAAATAGAGGAAAGTGTTACGGTTTTCTGGTTTACACTGTAACCACGAGGATTAACACTACAACAATCTTTTGACCTAAAAACTGCAACAGATGAGAGAGAGAGACACTGAATCTTGAAGGATAACAAAGTTATTGATAACATGACACATTGATTACAAGCATGGAACTAGAAATCAACTAGACCATTACATGAACAATCACCACAGCAAATGAAATACATGACATAAGATTAAACTGCAAACAATGTTAAAAAATGTTACATATTATAAGACCATTTTTTATATCTAAAGTATTATTATGTATTGTTAAATTTCTACTGCATAAAACTGTTTTTCACTTTTTTATACATAGTTCCATTGCTTTTATTGTTGTGTTTCATCACTTTCGATAAAATCAGAAGCAGATAAAACAAGACATTGTTATGACATTACCCATTAGATTAAACCGCAAACAATGATGTGCAATACATTATCTTATTTCATTCCTTTTCATTCTTTTTACGAAGTGAAATACATGTACTCTTGGTATGCAGTATCATTCAGTGATTATCCTTGTTATTAAAGATCACTTTGGTTGCTGTTATTGTTCACATTAAAGAAAAGTTTGTGAGAAATTTTTATCATGATTTTTTTCCAATTCATCCTCCAAAAGGAAGCCAGTGTTAGGATCTTAGGACCAACGTCTAACCCTATTACTCAGTTGAATTGTAAAAAAACGTACCATGAGCTCCATTTCTGATCCCAGCGTCTCGTCGCCCATCGTTTAATGTCTCTAATTCTAGCCCTTCTTGTTGGTTAAGTTTCCTTCGTGGCCTGCAGTAGGACAATCGAGGAGTACTAGGAACGAGTTTCCGGTCGGGCACTTACCGTAAATTGTCGGTAATTCAAATATGGCGGACTGTTCCCAGTCACATTTGTCGCAAATAATTATTGAAATCAAGCCATGATTTAATACGCACAAGACAAGGATTTTTTATTTACCTGACACGTTAGGAGATACGCTGAAGAGAGGTAATCAATGAACTGTTGTTAATTGAATGTTTGATGACTTTTACCTTCAAGTCTGTAAGACCGACTAGTGTGGTCAACGAAATTTGACCTTATTTGATTTCAAGTTAAATAGAAAAGAAATACTGAAGTTTTAACAAAAATAATGAAAAGAAATACCGAAGTTTTAACAAAAATTAATTTAAAAATTAGTTGTTTAAAACAGCCTTCACAAATGGAACGGTTCGAGGAAACTTCGGAAAATTGTCGGCAATCTCTTGTGACGTCACGTGGAAACACTCGTGCAAATACGAGGTTGCAAATTATTTCGCGAAAGTTACAGCTGTGGTGCCTTACAGCTGTAACTTTCGGGCAATTTGCTTGCGATAAAGATTACACGTTTGTTCATCAGTTGATGTCTTCTGTGGGATATTGCTTTGATGTGGAGAAAGAAGTAATGGATGTGATGACGGCCTTAACTGGTGGGGGACCTTGCTTGCCTTGCGATCGAAGCACCGGCGGACGCGACGGCGCTGGAGTAGCTAAAATGGAACTTATAGATGGTGTCACCTCGATCAGGGGGTTAGCAATTGCAGGGCCGGATAAATGCTCTTGCCATGAGAAGTGTGGTTTTCGAGGTGCTTTGATGAAGGCTACACTATACAGATCGAACTTACTACAGAATGTGCTAAAAAAAACCTACATAACTCGGGAAAAACGGCACACGGTGAAAATCAGTGAAGAATAAACAGAGTAAATGGAACAACCCTAATTCGAGTTCTAATATTGTATGGTGAAAATTGGATTTTGTTTGAAGGTTTATACGTCAAAATTAGCGCAAAATCCAGTGCAAGGCAATAATTACCATGCATGGCGACTGTCATCCATCCCGGCCCCAGTTGTTCAAAGGGTGAGTAGGTTTTCTACGACAGTTATCCACTGGATATAGATCCATGCTAGCGCTTGTAATAAAACTTTGTTAAGCCTTTTACATTATACAAACTTGCTGTACTTGCCATGCTTCTCAGCATGGTCTTCAATCGGGCAAGTCAATGTAATAATATATTTCTATAAGTGTGCAAAATTAGTACTATGCGGCATTAAAATGAAAACCACTGATCATGGAGTGACTGCCCCACTTATTTCCCGGTGGGAGATGTGAAGACCGTCATGGGAAGACCATAATTTCAAGAACATTCCCTGCCTGCAGGAGACCAAAATAAGGGACTGGTCAATAAGTAGAGGGGGGGGGGGGGTGGGCCGGAGCAGAAAGGGGGTGGGTCATCAGTTTTTGACCTCTCAAAAAGGGGTGGGTTGTGTAGTTTTGATCTACACGAAGGGCTTGGTCATCTTATTTATATCAGTATAAATTGATAAATTTGTCGAAGTGAGCAGTTTTAAATGAATTTCTAGCGATTTCAGGAGGCCGAAATATAAAAATTTTCCGGGGGAGCATGCCCCCTGACCCCCCTTGATCGCTTGTGATCATAACATCAGTTTGGTCTGTCTCTCTTTGGTCTGTGTTGATTCATTCTGTGCTTTAGCCTTTCACCAGTAAACTCTTTTCTCAAACACTTTGAAAATATGAATGATAGACTGTGGTTGTTTTTTTTCTGTTATCAATTTCTACAAAAAAAATGTATATTACACACTGTTTCAGTTTTCACATAGGTTTGTGTCTAAATTTTCCCATGGACTTTACACACAAATATGTTGAAAACTTAAAAAAGACTAGAATAAAAAGTGAGAAATTCACATCCTTCTTTGGCGTGCTAAGAAATGGAAAAAGATGTACATGTAACCGCAGTGTCCATCAGGGAAAATTATGTAGGGAATCACACTTAAAAAGCTAATATCAAATCAAAAACCTCCAACCCCTTACAGATGATAAAGAAATGACTGATCCCTTAATAATGAATTGTTTTAGCAACGGGGTGGGTCATGTAATTTTCAACCCCCTATCAGGGGTGGGTCAGTCCGTTTTGAGCCAGAAGGAAGGGGTGGGTCACAAATTTTCGAGCCACCACTTTTCCAATTGCTCCGGCCCACCCCCCCTGGTACTTATTGACCAGTCCCTAAAGTGAATATGAAGTGAAAGTCCTTACAATCCCTGGCTTATCCATGGTCGTAACCAGACCCTTACCATAGACGAGGCAAGACCTTGGTAGGGGGTTCTGGGGCATGCGCTCCAGAAAATATTAAAATCCAGAAGCTATTAATCTCATTCAGAGATATTTTTCATGAGGTATTTCTTGAGAAGAATAAATCTTGTTCAACTGGTGATTATTTTCCCAACAAAACATATTTTGTTTTAATTTTGGGTAAAAACTTTGACGAGGCAAGTGCCTCATCTTGCCTCTTGCTAGTTACGGCCCTGGCTTATGCCCCAAGAGTTGGGGGGAGGGGGGTCTAGGGAGAGTAGCAAGAGGTTTATGCGTGAAACGTGAAAAGGGGCAAAAATTTGGCTGTGAAGCGTGAAAATAGCTAGAAAAGAAACATGATTCGTGAATGTCTTTTCAAGTATATGTAACGTGAATTTGTTTAAACCCTTCATTACCTTCTCTAGGGGGTTTCAAATTTCATTTCTTTTTAATGATTTACTATCTCTGAGAACTAAGTTTATTGGTCTTATTGGGAGTACTACATGGTCAGTGCCTGTTGCTTAAAAATGATTTAAATATTTTAAAAGACCATGCAAACCCCAGCATGCCTATAATTATTTTCATTCTTTCAAAATTTTTCAGTGCTTGCAAAATTAGACTTCTGCTTGGAATGCTCGCAAAATTTTTGTGGGTGCTCATTTGCTATTGCTCGCAAAAATTTACAAGTGCTCGCATGCTCGATTTTAGTGGAGGTACTTTTTGAAAAGTGCTTGTTGCTTGCTGGGCTAACTTTTGTCAATGCTCATGCTCGCAAATGCTCGCAAAGACCATTCGATACACCTATTAGGTCTGAGGAGACATATCTACACATTTTCTGCAGACAGGATCACCTCACTACCCCCTTGTCGATCAGCGATGCAGGGTCCTATCCTCAGTAGACAGAATTAATTCTCTCATTAAATGGACAGTGAAGATGAAAATGACAGTTTCAATGATTGTATAACGATCACACAGTGGTTTTCAAATGACTGTCAAAGTGCTTCATGGGACCACCTCAGTTTTGTGTTTGTTGAACTCTTTTACAAATGTACTAACACTAAAAATATTGCACAGTAGTGTGCTTACAAATAAGAATATAGATCCCTTTTTCTTTTAACCAGTTAGGAAAGTAAACTGAGGACTTGTTGTATTCTTAGCGAATAAAGAACAGCCATTTGAGAAACACAACTGGCATGTTAATTCTGCCATGATGTCGAGCACATCCTCCTTTTGCACACATGCACACTAACCTTGTAGGTACATTAAGTGTAGATACAGGAGGAGTTAGCCTACATTGTTCTCACATTCTTGGCACCAATTGCACGTGTTTCTCTCTTTTTTTATATTTTTTATCACAGTTTGTTTTTCAACTGCTGCATAAAGTAAAAGATAAAGATGTTCAAGGACTGCAGTTCTGACGCTATGACAGTCATAAGGAAACCACTGTAATGTGCAGTGTGTTCTAAACTTTGCTTAAAAGTTTATGTGTTCCTTCATTAGCCATTAACAAAGCTCCACAGGCTGAAAAACACTGTATCACTGCCCCGGGCAGGAGGTACTCCCAATAATGACCTATAGGGGGTGGCTCTTCCCAAAAGGGGTACCTTTTTCAGGCTTCAGGTATATAAAAGGGTAGGGATTTCACAAGTTTAGATATATAAAAGGGTAAAGAAATCTGTCACTTAGGTATTTAAAACAGCTTTTAATTAAAATACTTCACCGGGTATCACTGTTGGTTCCAAAGCCTTGTACAAAGCCCCTGGCCCTGTTGAGGAAAAAGTTATCCAAGCTCAGAGAAGTAGGTGTGATGGTTCGAGATCCTTTCAGTTTGCTCCGTCAGCCCTGGAAAACAGTGAATGTATGAGTTTCCATGTTCCAGTAAAAAACCCCAACGATTAAATTACCATAAATTAATGCTCTCAATATCCCCCCTCTCTTTTAAACCCCCATCCGGAAGTTAAAATATTTAAAAGTAAAGTATTTTTTTTAAAGTAAAGTATTTTTTGAAGAAAAGTATTTTTTAACAAGTAAGTATTTCTTAAGCGTCCCCCCCGAACTACATGTACACTGTGGGGGGGGGGGGGGGTCTTTAGCTTCGGCAGTGAACTCATAATTCAACAAGTACGTAATCGGCGCGTTTGCTTTGGTTTTGCATTACTATGCTTAGTAATTGGTTACTGGGACCGACCGTTATTTTTTTAGGGGGACTGGGCAATTACCCCCAAAAAAATTCCTGCATAGAAACACACGACTGAAACAAAATTGTGCAAGGGGGGTCATGAGCTGAAAGATAAGAAAAATTTTAAATTTTTTTTTGCACAACCTGAAGGCGCCACCTTTCTCAACCAATCAGAAGTAAAACCAAAACCAGTCGGGACTCGCTCGCGCACGTTTTCCCGCGCTTCGTGCTCCATGTATTTACTTCGAGTTTTGATTGGACGGTTCACTGAATTGTCTGTGCCTTTTCTGATTGGCCAAAGTTGTCACTTCGGTTTTGGTTTTCCGACACTCAAATGAAACTTATTCACCCTTGTCGAATGAAATGTGCAGCTAATTGGTTGGCTAGCATGGTCCACCATTTCTCAGACTCCACGCCTTGTTTAATAGTCTCTGTAAATCTCTTAGGGCCTGTTTACATGGAGGGAGGGTGCCCCGGCTAACCGAGTTACCCGGCTAGAAGGTATAAAACCTAGCCCTCCTTTACATGTAGAATTTACAACCCTTCTACCCGAGATGAGACAGCGTCATTGAAGCGTGTCACGGCGTGGGAAAACAATGTAACTCCAAATGATTGAAGAAAAACATGACTTTTTACTGAATAATCAAGGCTTTTCGTCTTCAAACTTATTTTAATTTGATGTACAAGTTCTCAGAAATTTACTGAGTTCATTTTTGACGAAATTCAATCGAAATTCAACAGTATTTGGCCGCCAAATTGAAATTAAATTTGTTGTTTCGTGAATTAGGATAATCATTCCCACGAAAATTTCGAATTAATTAGCTGTTGCTCAAAGAAATATTTCCAGCCGACTGATAAAACTAATTTTGATCAAATAGCACTGTTTGGGTTCAGAATTTATACATTTTATGCCATTAACTTCAAATTTAGTTTAAAAAGACGCCCGAAAACTTATCCCGGCAAGCCGGGATAACTCGGGCATAACCGTTTACATGGCAAAAAGCTATCCCGCCTAGAAGGGTGCCTCGGGCAAGTAGACCGAGTGCCCCGGCAAGGCGGGTTACCCTTCTAGCATGTAAAGGCTTCAATACATTTTCTAAGGAAACGTATGAAAAGTTGGCTCGCCCAGGGTAGCTCGGTTAGCCGGGTAACTCGGTTAGCCGGGGCACCCGCCTTCCATGTAAACAGGCCCTTATTCGCATTTTATACACAACTAAGGGCCTGTTTACATGGAAGGCGGGTGCCCCGTCTAACCGAGTTACCCGGCTAACCGAGCTACCCTGGGCGAGCCAACTTTTCATACGTTTCCTAAGAAAATGTATTGAAGCCTTTACATGCTAGAAGGGTAACCCGCCTTGCCGGGGCACTCGGTCTACTTGCCCGAGGCACCCTTCTAGGCGGGATAGCTTTTTGCCATGTAAACGGTTATGCCCGAGCTATCCCGGCTTGCCGGGATAAGTTTTCGCGCGTATTTTTAAACTAAATTTGAAGTTAATGGCATAAAATGTATAAATTCTGGACCCAAACAGTGCTATTTGATCAAAATTAGTTTTATCAGTCGGCTGGAATTATTTCTTTGAGCAACAGCTAATTAATTCGAAATTTTCGTGGGAATGATTATCCTAATTCACGACACAACAAATTTAATTTTAATTTGGCGGCCAAATACTGTTGAATTTCGATTGAATTTCGTCACAAATGAACGCAGTAAATTTCTGAGAACTTGTACATCAAATTAAAATAAGTTTGAAGACGAAAAGCCTTGATTATTCAGTAAAAAGTCATATTTTTCTTCAATCATTTGGAGCTACATTGTTTTCCCACGCCGTGACACGCTTCAATGACGCTGTCTCATCTCGGGTAGAAGGGTTGTGAATTCTGCATGTAAAGGCGGGCTAGGTTTTATCCCTTCTAGCCGGGTAACCCGGTTAGCCGGGGCACCCTCCCTCCATGTAAACAGGCCCTAACCGTTTCTATTCTTGCCCAAACCCACATGATACCTAGTTTAGTCAACTTGACTCTTTTTCGTGGAAACTGGAAGTTCGACAGCTCGCGGGCCTTCGTCACCGTACACTGATTTACACTTGTGGGAGGGCGCACCTTTTCCCTTTATAGCAGCACCGGCCGGCCGTTAAATTGCGGTTTCTTATGAATTGAACGTGATTGCCTCAGTATTAAAGGCTGGGACTTACACTACACTTCGTCGGCTCGTGGTTACTTGTTGTTTTACATCTTTGACAAAGCTCAGTGCGTGGTTAAAACAAAGGTTGTCATGTTGTAGCGGGTCTGTTCACAACCTCTATTTTTCAACACAGAAAAACGCGAGAGCGGACACTCTCTCGCGATTCTTTAATTTCCCCGTGTTCAACGATAGAAGAAAAAATACGGAAAAAAAGAGGGCTGTGAAGAAATTAATGTTAGAGAGTTTTATTGAATTTCTAATTATAAGTTGGATGTGTGTTAATTTATGATTCCGGTCAGCGAAAAGGGTTGGATTTATTGCCATCAGCACTCTACAATGGTCAACATAAAGTTTTCTTTCTACTCTTACAAAACGGCTCGTACAGAAGTGAAAACATCAAAAATGCAGAAAACAGAAAACTTTAGTTATTGGATTCCTCAGTATTTAACTTCGAGAGTTGTACGATCTGTACGTTGTACAATTTTGAAACCGTGCAGTCCATAACTGTTCAATAGAATAATAATAATAATAATAATAACATTTATAGTGCGCAAATTTCATATATAAAATGTTCAAATGCGCATTACAAGATTAAAAACGGAATAAAAAAGCTAAAAACTAAAATTACAATTAAGAGTAAACTTACAATGAATTTAAAAAGCTAAAGCTACAATTAAAGGTAAACTTACAATGATTTTAAAAAGCTAAAATTACAATTATTAAAAGTAAAATATAATTTAAAAACAACTATGATAAAAATGAACGACGAAAAAGGTGTGTTTTTAGCTTAGCTTTAAAAATAGTAACCGTGCTGGCACTTCTTATATCAAATGGAAGCGCGTTCCAAAGTTTCGGCGCAGCACAGGTAAAAGAACGGTCACCTAGTGTGGCTTTTGATTTAAAACGTGGATAGCTAAGTAAAAGGTTATCGCTAGAATTCCTGAGATTATATTTGGAGGGGAGCCTAAGAGAAATAAGGGACGATAAATAAGAAGGCGCTAAAAAATTAAGAATCTTAAAAGTAATTAGAAGTATTTTAAATTCGATTCTGTATCTAATCGGTAACCAGTGCAATTCATAAATAAAAGGCGTTACATGGCAAAATTTCTGTTCTTTAAAAATCAGTCTGGCGCAGGCATTCTGAACTCGTTGCAGTTTATTTAACAGGCAATCTGGTAGACCATATAAAAGACCATTGCAGTAGTCAAGGCGACTTGTTATGAATGCATGGACGAGAGTCTCAGTTGACTGCTTTGAAAGATACTTTCTGATCCGACGAATATTATAGATATAGTAAAACGAAGAGGCACAGATTTTTGTGATATGTGTTGCCATGGACAGCCTAGAATCAAACCAAGAACCAAGATTTCTCGCGATTGGCACAGGATGGATATCTGAGTCACCCACACGAATACTGATATTGTCTAGCTTTTCCAGCTGTTGTGGTGTACCAATAATGAGGAATTCAGTCTTGTCATCGTTTAATTTAAGATAATTATTCAACATCCAAGAACGAATGTCTCTGATGCAGTCTTCCATACTCCTCACCACAGCAAGTTGCTCAGCTCTGTCATTCGGACTAAATGAGATGTAAACTTGTGAATCATCAGCGTAACAGTGAATCGTGGGCAGATGATATTTAATGATCTCAAAAAGCTTACTCGTGTACAACGTGAACAATAGCGGACCCAGACAGGAACCCTGAGGCACACCCCATTCTAGGTTAAAGGGCTTGGATAGCGACTCGTTAATCATTATCCGCTGAGATCTTCCAGACAAATAGGACGCAAACCAGGAGAGAGCTTTTCCTTGTATACCAAATGAGTGTTCCAGTCGACGTAGCATGGTGTCATGATCAACTGTATCAAAGGCAGCACTCAAGTCGAGCAGAATTAGCAAAGTAACACGTCGATCGTTCATGTTGAGGAGAATGTCATTCATAACTTTAAGCAGTGCAGTTTCTGTGCTGTGGTTCTGTCGATAGGCTGATTGGAACACAGGGAACAGATTGTTACAATTTAAATAATACTGTAGTTGCTTGGCCACAACAGTCTCAACTAGCTTTGAGATAAATGCCAAATTACTCACTGGTCTGTAGTTCTTAAAGACAGGGGGTAATCCATCCTTTTTCAACAGCGGCCTTACTAGAGCACACTTCCAGGTGCGAGGAAAGTAACCAGAATCAAGCGAATGATTAATTATTTTCGTGATCGGAGGCAGTAGCACATCAATACACTCAGTGAGAAGCTTGGTTGGAATAGGATCAAGAGGACAAGACTTCTTAGTTGAAGCTGTGATTAGGTCAGACACCTCCGATTCGGACAACAGATCAAATTCTGAAAAACAGGAAGCAGCTACAGTACTAGTGGCGTTGATAGTAACAGACAGGCAGATCTGGTTTGTAATAGCAGACCTGATATCAGTAATTTTTTGGGCGAAGAATTTTCCAAAATCATTAGCCAACTGATAATCATTAGTAGATAGTGTAAGGCCAGAACCTTTCGATAAGTTTAGCAGGGACTTGCTTGCTCTAAATAATCTTCTCTGATCCGTGCTGTTCTCAGTTATGAAGCTTGTATAGTAATCACTACGAGCATTGTTCATCAAAAACGTCACTCGATTTCTCATAGTATGGTAAGACAGTAAATCGATATGTGCTTTAGAAGCTCTCCATTTCCTTTCAGCTTTCCTCCTTTGTCGTTTAGCCAATATAATTTCGTCATTCATCCATGGAACACAAGGTCGAATGGTAATATTCTTATGCTTAACAGGAGCGTGACGATCCAACAGCGAACGTAATGCGTTGTCAAATAAGGCAGCAAGCTCATCAGGATCATCAGTATTCATTTGAAAAAGTTCGCTGTTACAAATGTCATCCTTAAATGCATCTTTATCAATTGATCGCAGCTTCCTAAATGAGACACAGTCAACTTTGAGAGGTGGTCGAGCTGTTTTCAGTTTGAATAGTAGTGCTAGATGGTCTGAAAATAAGATGTCAGGCGCGGGTCGACCGCTTATAAGGTTGTCTGACTTCCGAGTAATTACTAGATCCAGTGTATGGCCAAGTTCATGTGTTGGTTCCGTCACATGTTGAGATAAGGACATTGACTCTAATAAATCCAAGAAACGACAAGCAGCAGGGTCATTGTGATCATCAACATGGATGTTAAAATCGCCAGTTAGACAGAGAGGATCGTTAGATAGTATAACAGAATCCAGATATTCTGAAAATTCGTCAATAAAACTGTTTACAGTCACAGGATGATTAGTAGAATACGGCGGTCGATAGATAATAACAAGTTGAATGCGCAAGGTGCCAGAGCAGACAAGGTACTCAGAAAATTCAAAAGAAATCCTTGAGCCAGATTCCAGCTTGCAAACATTAATGTTATCCTTAAACAAAAGGGCCGTACCACCGCCTCTACGATCACTTCTAGGGCAGTGGAACAGTTTGTAGCCAGGTGGAGTTATCTCGTAGCAGACAGCAGAGTCGTTATCCGATAACCAAGTTTCAGTTATTGCAAATAAGTCAGCCTTGCATACACTGAACAAACTCATACACTGACGATCCGATATGTGCTCTAAGGAGGGTAAACGTTAAAAACCCATTTCTTTTGACCTTAAAATTTTTTATTCATCCTCAATCCACAGACAAAAAAGCGATAACATTGTTATTGCTTCCTGGCTCCTTTAGTAAATATCCTCCACGCTCTAAAGCAAAGGAAATTAAACACATGTTTTACCAGGGTTTTTTAAAAAAATTTGGGAGAGATAACCCAACACAATGCACTCACATCATAATTATCTTTGAAGTTTTGAAAGCTTCCTTACACGTTTCCGTGAGTGTTATTATAACTGACTTAGTAAATAATAAAGATGGTAAATTTTAAGCTCGGTAATAAAAAAAGAAGATGCATTGTTCAACAATAAAACGAGCATGGGACAAAAAAAACGGAGTCCCTGACGAGAATCGAACACATGGCCTCCCAGATATGATACCGGTTGGACATATCAATCTAGTAAATGGCCCAGCTCACCACGAGTCTCTTGAGTTGTAGCTCAGTGGTTAGAGCGCCCAACCGGTATCTGGGAGGCCATGGGTTCGATTCCCGTCGGGGACTCAACTTTTTCTTTGTCCAATGTTCGTGTCATTGTTGAACAATTCATCTGACTTGTATGTAAGACTACCAGTGACAAATTACCTATTATTAAACTTGCCATTGTTGCTTTATCGTTGGATAAATAAGAGCCAGGAAATGATACATAACAATACGTGGAAACAGATTGTGGATTTGCTGTAGACAGCAAGTAGGCACCGTCTGAATTATGGTGATATCGATAATAATAATCCTGGCCATGAATGCTATTTATACTTTCAAACTGTTAAATATGGCATTGCAGATAGATTCAGATAGATTACCCTGAGAGAGACTCGCTTCTGATTTTCTAATTCCCCCTGAAAAGCGATTTTCGGCCTCGCCTGACCAATAAGCAGGAAGGATCCGTGTATGACGACAACGACGACGACGATGATGTTGAGATGAGGAGGAGGAGGATAAGGATTTTATTTATACAAGAGTGTTATGCAGAAAGTATAATTTACTAATATGAAAATAGAAAAATGAATATATCCCTAAACCTAAGATAAAAAATACACACTTATCACCTTATGTAGTGGTCTTTATTGTTTTAAAAAATAGGGTTACTCCGTCAATTAAAACAGTTATCAACAGACAATGACAGAAGCCCTCGTAAAAAAAATAAAAAGATCGCATAAATCCATGGATTTCTTCTGAACTACCATTATGGCATTTAAACATAAAAATTTATGAATACAGCCCTGGCTCTCGTAAGGGACCACCTCAAGGAAAAAAATGCTTGTAACTAGAGCTGGTCGCTTACGAGAATGGCCTCTTGTAACTGACCACGTGCTCAGTCTCAGGGTAACACTCTTTTATCAATCAACATTATAAGCAATGTTATACTTCGGTATATGTGATTAAGTAGTGTATACAATTACTAAGTGGACTGGCCGCTCACGAGGGTACTTGTATACACTCAACAATTTACTAATAACATTGGCAACTTAAAAGTAAAAAAAGGATATGACTATTGAGCGACACCTCTGGTATGCGTGTTCTTAGATGAAAGGGTGGACAGTGAACCCTTCAGTTCGTAAAGAGTGTGTGTGATAGGAAAGTTCGTTAAGTTTATTGAGCAACTTTGAACAGGCTAAAAGGATCTCAGCAGTTTTTCCGCGTGCTGGATTTCGAAATCCGCGTTTGAAATCAGATCCGCTAATAATGTGAACTAAACTCTTTGCACCGTCGACAAAAATGCGAGTCTAGTCCAGCTACCATGGTTCAGTACTTGCCTTGTTGGTCCTCTAAATTTCTTTTTTACTATTTATGCACAATGACTCGTTCTGCTTTGTTGTTCTGCAATGGAACTGCCCGGCCAAAAACCCACAAGACACCTAGTTTAGTCAACTTCTCTTTTTTCATGGAAATCTGGATACGTCAAACGCTTCCGGAAGTTCGACAGGTCGCACGCATTCGTCACCGTTCACTTGAGGGAGGGCGCACCTATTCCCTTCAGAGCAGCACCGGCTAAACTGCGGTTTTTTGTGGTTGAAACTGATCGCGGATTTCGGTTGAAAATGAGCGCATGACGACTGAAGGCTAAAAGCCACTAGTGCTGTGTTTCAGCTGTTTTTATTTGAAGTTTATGATTTGACCACTCCACCCAGTTAATTTCATTGCGTGGTTCTGAGTTTAATCAAGCTTCTACTGTTTCTTATCATTAAAGTTGGACGTGTGCTAATTTATGATTCCGGTCAGGGAAACGGGTTGGATTAATTGCTGTCAAGACTCTTCAAAGACCGCCAAAAAGTTTTCTTTCAACTCTTGATAAAAACATGGACAGAAAAACCATCGACCCCATCGACAGTGCTCAAAATAGGCCCCTTAAAATCATTACCCTCTAAACAGGAGTGCTTTGAAAGTTGAACGTTGCACAAATTCCGAGAAGAGTTCGCTGGGATTTAATGAAATGACTGCTGTGGATGTGTAGTTTACCGTAAACGTTTGAACAAAGCCCTTGTTCATAATATTTCCTCGACCACCATAGAGGTTTCTTTCAACTGTTGATAAATACTGCTTGGACAAAACTGAGAACATGTATCAACAATGCCGCAAATAGGCACCTACCAGAATAAACTATTTGATTCTTACTAAATTTTGAGAAGCTTTGACTCCTTTGAGAGATGTGCGTTGCACAAATACAAAGAACAGCTCTGTGATATTGGCTTGGATTTATAACTGTTTGTTTCTTCGCGGTATTCAGGAAGTCAGACTGTTGTACTCGATGAGTAGTTCAGTTACTAAAGGCGTAAACAAAAAGCGTTTCTTCAGGTTTGAAGTGTGAAACTGTTTTTCAGTTTCGACCATCCGACTAGTCACGAGACAACTTTCTTTGTCTTCTTTACAAACAGCTGCACTCTCTCTTGCTATTTGTATTTAAGCCATTCTCTCTCATAGTGACCCCGTGAAAAGCAAAAATTGTAAGAGTACGGTTGTATAAAGGAGGTGGGCTGTACAGACTTCGAAACGGTGTTGACTTGTAAATTTGAGTAGGGGTAAAATGTCTAAGTAAATAACTATTATACACTATCTTACGCATTCTTGGCTGTAGCTGTGACTTACAAAACCTTCAATCAGGCTAATTTTTCCGTATTCTTATTTTAGAGCGCGGAAAATTTAGCCTGGACACAGTTGATTACTTCCGTAGTTTCGACTTCTAAGGGGGTCCTCTAAGACTATTTGTATGGCGAACCTCAAACTATCTTTTGTTTATCTGTAACCTTCAGACAAAAAGTGATAAAATCTTTATTGTTTCTCCCGCTCCTTTGGTTAATATACTCTGCTCTCAAGCACAGGAAATAAACAAGTTGGAGTTTTCAGGCGCGGGTGTTTAATTTCTCCCACGCAGAGTTCAGTGAGAGTTTACATTGTAAAAGTGCACTGAAGTTTAAAAACTTCCTTTCAAAGACACAAAGAGACAACAACTGTCTGGCTATTTAAGGAAAATTTGTTCTTCTGCTTGTTATGCCATTTTCGATTGTGGGGGACACACATCAATAGTCAGATTTTAACGCTACGTGAATCCTTCATTACGCCAACGGGTAAATGAACCCGCAGCGATGAAACTCGAGGGATCTCGAGCCATTAGAACAATTTCCTGATTGATGAATAAATATCTTGTCACGTTTTTATATTGTTCCACTTTAACCGTTATGCTTTCAGTTTCCCTGATTTTGGTTTTTGACGAACCCGAAAGCAAGGAAATCGCACCTTTAGCTTTACGTAGAAAAAATCAACAAAGTTCACTTCCTGCGGACTGTAATGTGCTCAAAGCGCGCTCAAAGCAGGCCTTATCTCGACCTGATTACAGTTGTTGACGTCATTAGGGTTGGGAAAGCGAAATGTTGCATGTCCAGGGGAGAGTCAGTAAAGAGTTTATAATTTGTCAAAAATTGTATTTTTTATCACTTTTTCTTCAAATAAAAACCCTAGCATATTTAAATAATATTTCATGAAGGACTTTATCTAAAATCTGGCTTTCTTTGCGATAAATAATGCCTTCTTTTGGCCTTATGAAAATATTATCTCTACCCCTTCCCTGTTAGGACAAAATGTCAATTCCATGGGAGTGTTTTGGCATGCAGCCGAGATGTCGCGGTTTTTGTAGGAAATGACGTAATTTCCGAAGTCAGTTCTCAAACTCTAGTATTTTAGTGATGAGTACATATTAACGGACTATCATTTCGTTTAGTCTTGGTCGGATATTGTAGACACAACGATCGTAGTTTGATCTTTCTTTAAAAACGTTTTTTGGCGTACGAAAAGATGGCGCTCGCATCAATGCAATGTTGTAGTGCAACGGTTGTGTTCTGTTTTTGCTTGTTGGCAACCGGGACTATGGCTGAAATTTTGCCTTCGATATTATGGAATCCAGAAAATCAGTTGTGAGTATCTATAATATTGTTGTAGCTTGAACATTTCCTCACGTAGAGACGAATAGTTTTCATAAGTTGTTATCTATAAACATGATAGGCTTACAACAGCTTACTGTACGCACTGCTGTATAAAAAGCATTTTAGATGCATGAATTGATGAAAGCATGTTTTGTCTTACATCTGAATAATTTGTAAGAAGTGTGTTTTATTTACGGTTTCAAGTATGTTGCACATAGAGGGATCGTAAAATAATTAAGCTTAATCACAAAACAACTTTTTATTGCACTTTAGTTGGAGGCCATGAGGTTGCAGAGTTTGCTAGAGTTTATGCTTAGCAACGCAGTATTAAAAATTTACAAAGCCTGACAAAAATAATTTTGATCGACGGCTGTTGTATGAATTGTTTTTCATAGTTTACTGCTTATTCCCATCTATGCTGGGTGTTATTTAGTTAAGTCTGGTTGTAGTAAAAATGCCCCACAAAGTTTGTAAGCTTGTAGGGATTTGATTATATTTAAGAACTTGTTTACATTAACCCATAAAACAAAGAAACAAAAGAAACACTGAATGAATAATGGCAAACTGCCCAATATGTGGTGGGTTTGTGAACAAAACCTATTCATTGAACTTTTGATATTTATACATTGTATTGTTCTATTTTAGATTTAAAAACCTTGGCACCACAGCAAGAAAGGTCATGGCATTTGATAAACTGTCAATCATTTGTCCAAACTTGGTGGAATACCCAATCAAAAGAGACAGTTCTTATTCTAAAGACCAACTCTATCAAAATGTATTTTTAGTGGATAAAAAGGGTTACGATAATTGCAATGCAACTGGAGGACATAGCATTTTGAGTTGCGAGGATCCAGTGAAATACAGTCATGCTACAATTGTGTTTCAACCAACAACTGCCGATATCAATGATCCTAAATATGAGCAAGGAGAAGAGTACTATTTCATAAGTAAGTTTTTTTTTTTGTTTGCAAAGTAAAAGTCAGTATAAGCATTTATGGAAAGGATTTATTACCCCTGCCGTCAACATAATTCAGACGGTGTCAACTTCTAGTCTGCTAAAATTTATTTTTTACAATCTGTTTCCACATATTGTTAAGTGCATTTCCTGGCTCTAAATAATCTATTTTAAGAGAGTTCTTATCAAAAGAAATTTATCACACAATTAGCCTGATCAGTCAATAAGAGTCAGAAGTTTGGGTGGGTAGACTTTACTGGGTTTTGTTTTAACACTATTAAACCTTATGCTGACCCCAACCTTTCCGGCTAAGATAAGGCACCCTTTTGAAGCAATAAAGACTAATTTAGACTCTTTAAAGGCCGATTTACACGGTACGATTTTGTCGCATGCGACATGCTTACGACAGGCCTTCGACACGACTTAGGAGTTGTACATGTAGGTTTGATTTACACGAAACAATTCGTGTCGTAATCCTGTCGTAAGCATGTCGCAGGCAAGTCGCATGCGACAAAATCGTACCATGTAAATCGGCCTTAAGACTGACACTCTGACATTAAATGGTGACAACTGCATCCTGTTCAGTGTCTCACCCTGTAAATAGGTCAAAACCACACTTTAAGGGAGTGTTAATAATTGGCTGTAATTTAATAGCAGTGAGGAAAATACACTCATGTTCACCAAAACGGAAGTGAATAATATGTATCAAGAACATGTCCAAAACTATACAGTCACCTTCCCCCTTGGGGACACCTAACCTTGCTATTACGGACACCCTGTTGTTACAGACAGAAGTTGAAGTCCCAACAAATAAGAATGACTAGAAACAACTCCCACTACTACAGACTTCCTCAATTGCAGATGCCAAACTGTGGCCCCGAACCTGTCTGACTTATAGTCTGTGGGAGTTGAGTGTAGTTACTGTCAAAATCAAACAGCCTGTGAAACATTAAGGCAAAAGACAAAGAACTGTTTATAATTTATTCATTTTTATAGTCAGAAATCTGTTATCTTTCTGTGCAGACATGCACCTTTATCATACCAAGCTATAAAATCATTGACATCAAAATGACTAAAACTTCACAGTGAAAAGACTTAGTAAGCTTATATTGTACAGAGGATTCAGACTACCTGAGTTTTATTAGTTAAAATATGGTTAAGGGGTAAATAAATGTTAAATATATTTTGTTCTTTTTGCAACTTTTAGATACTGCATCAGGATTGCATAGCTCACTTAACAACCTGCAAGGAGGATATTGTAATGAAGGCATGAAGATGAAGATATATGTTTGTAAGGGCAGCTCTGATCCCAGCTGCCTTGAAGGAAATGAAGGTAGGTCTACTGCAGGACAGTATACTCTTGTCCCGGGGGGGGCACCCTGTATATTTTTGGGTGGGGGTGTGCCGCTGGGAATTTGAAGCCCTTGCCCTATACCAGACCATGTTTAGCTGATTTTTGCAACCCTTTACCAGACTAGACACCGTAAATCCCTACCCTATCCCAGACTTGCATTTTTTAGAACTGTATCACTATCAGTGTTTTAATGGAAAACCATCTGTCAACAACGATGCTGCGATGATTTTATTTACGTTTAGGAAAGCCTCTTTCTCTTCTGAGTTTCTATTCCTATTCTGGACTAAATTCGTCATAACACAGATCAGTTTTCCGGCAAATGCTACCCTTTTCTAGACCAAAACTTTCTGATTTCTTAACCCTATCCCAGACTAAACTGCTTGAAAACCCTACCCTTTACAGCGGCACATACCTATATAGCTCATATATGGGAGTGCCCCCCCCCCCCCCCCGGGACTCTTGTCATCAACCAGATACAGTAAAAACTCCATTAGACCCTAGACTGAGTGGCCTGGGCTCATTTGCTGGCCTGGGAGAGGCCAACAGGGGTGTTAGATGTCAGCAAAATGGTAAATCCAAGACTTTGAAGATAGTGCTACTAACACCTGTCCTTTTTATTTTGCAAGCCTGATACTTTGTTGGCTTGCAAAGTACCAGTAATTAACAACTATAAGACTGCATCATGTTAAAAAAGCAAAACAAAACAAGATGGCAGGACTTGTGAAATTTCACTAAAAATATTGCAAGATAATTTTTGAACGTTCATTTGTTTCTCTTATGTTGTGTTCTTGGACAAAACACTTAACTCTCACAGCACCTCAATGGCATATCTTTCCAGAACTGAAGTATATAAATGTCTACTGGAGAACTGTTAGGACAACGTCAACCTGGCAAAGTGCTGGGGTTAAGTTACTGTGTAGTTGACTAGCATTTTATCTAGGGAAGTAGCCATACTTTCAATCTATAGTTACTTTATATTGTGTACACTAACCTTACTACACCCAGAATAAAAATAACTTACTTTAGCCTGTTTACATTGGTTTTGCAGTAATAAACGGTGGATGGTCTGATTGGAGTGAATGCCCAGATGGCCTTCAAACTCGGCAATGTAACAATCCAGGCCCAGCAAATGGAGGATTAGCTTGTGTTGGTGCAGACAGAAGACCGTGTGCAACAAAAGCTTCTCAAACATTGGGTTGTAAGGGCAGTTCATGTAAGTAGCTGAAAGCTGTCTTTTCATTGCATTTTCAATTTGGCTAGATTTATATATTCATAACAGTTTGATAAATATTGGATACGTATATACGGCCTTATGCGCCTACTGGCGCGACGAGAATTGATGATGATGATGATATATGGGTGGCTAGCTCATCTTTTATATACAGTGTACTGCAATAAATGATCAACTTTTCTATCTGTTGTTTTCCATTTGTTCAGGTCCCACAGCTGATGGTGAAACAACAACAGAACCAGGTAAAGAATCATCCTATTAAAGATTAAAAAAATTGTGTATTTTAAAAGGTAATTAAGTTGTATCAAGGCTCTGTGACAAGGGACAATGTAAGTCCCCTTTGTGCTAGTATTTACATTGGGCAATCACCATTTTATAACCTCACACTTAAAAAAATACTTTTGAAGGGAAGTGATCCCTGCAGATCTGGACTATGTGCACTCAAGTTGATGTCCTTTCTCGGATGTGTACATGTAGCTCTATATTTGCTTTTTTCTTGACTACTAGTTCTTTTTATTGCTGAGGTTCAAGTCGTCATCTAAAAAAGTTTATATACTAGACCTAGTTGTCTAAAAGAGAAAATATGTCTAGAATTACTGAAAGCTATCCAAGCAACAACATCTAGTATGTAGCAGGGTTTGAGGTATTGATTGGAAATCAACTTATAATATATAAATATTATTTTTCTCTTACAAACAGGAATCCCTTCAAAAGAGACCAGAACTGGAGGTACGTCTTGAATTCAATACTATGGTACATGCCTGGATACATTAAGTTATTCAGCTGATTTTTCTGGTCAAATTTTCTAGTAAACAAAAACCTGTTTAGTAACTGAATTGTTTTTGTGCTCCTTCACAGATAAGTTATCAGACAACGAACTTCAGATAAGCAAAGGACTGTTTGTTGGAATATGTCTTGTTGTGTTAGTGGTTGGGATCGCAGTTGGTGCAGTGTTGGGCCTGATAGTGTTTCGGACGCAGAGACAAAAGTCGAAATCAAGTAAGTTCACAGGCCTTTGCACAGGCATTTACCTTTACTGTCATCTACTAAAATGTTTTATTGGCAATAATTAATTATCTTTAAATAGGGGTCTTGAGATTGAGGTTTGAGTTAGAACTAGTCAAGTATAAGTACACATGCTTAAAGAGACATGGTCAGCATTCTTACCGCGCTGACCGGGACACTAGTTTTCACGTTTTGAAAAAATACCACTGTGGACTTTTTTCAAAACGAGCCATCAGAAATCTGCTTCAATCTTCTCAGTGTTTCACTAAATGGGAAAATTTAGAAGAAAAAAAAAACACTGAGAAGATTGAAGCAGATTTCTGAAGGTTCTCTATGCGTATTTTGATTTCGGGTTAAGGTGGACTTTTTTCAAAACGTGAACGCTGACCATGTGATCATGATTATGATCATGATTCTTGGTGGTTATTTCCACCAAGGAATTAAAGTTACTTTTTCAGTCCAATATTTAGGCACTAATTTACATGTACTGCAAAAAGTAGAATGTTGAGTGAAATTATTAGCATCTCAGTCATTGTCAAATAATTTTAAATATTATTATTAATAATTATTCAACAAAATTAAACAAATTATGCTCATGAATACTTCTAATACCCGTTTCCCTCTATGACATGCGCCTGCAGGGAATCATGATAGTTGTATTTATCAAACCATGCACGAGACTTAGCAACGACGAATACAACTACTATGATACCCTGTAGGCGCGTGGCAGAGGGAATCAGGCATTACACCCATATCTGCTAATTACACAAAAGTCATGTAATTTAGACAGATTTATTGCTAGATATTTTAAAATTTGTTTCTTTTTTGTAGAGGTAAAGATTACAAGGGTTCCAAGTGCCTTATCCTCAAGTGCTTTATCCTCGAGTGCCTTATCCTCGCGACCAACTTCAACAGTTTCCACATTTTCCACAGTTAGTGAGAGTGCACAGATGGTGCATCCATAGCTTGGAAAGCAGCAGTTACACAATATTAGATAGAACTTTTTATAATTAAATTAAAATGCATTGTTTGCAATAAGCAGTTATTTTTGGACAACAAAATATTCAAGGCCGTTATTTATATTTAAATTTTTTTGCATTCTTGTACATGCAAATGCAATTATTAGGAAAAATTGGCAAAAGCAAGTATGCAAGGATGGGTGGGGTAATGCTAGCGCTTCAGAGCTTTCTTGCATAGGATTTTTACAAAATTCTGTTAAAAGCACAAAATTAATGTATCAACTGAATTAACTTAACCACCTTATAGGTGTGTCAGTTGATTTATTTTCCATTTAACTTTAGAACCAGAAAACTCAAGAAATGAGAAGCAAAATATTAGACATAAAATGTATTTTGTACATATCTTTCTACAGCACACCTTGTGTTACTTTTATAACATCACAAACTTTTTTTTTTACTTCTAAGTATGTCACTAGAGGACAATCATAAGCTGCTGAAAAACAATGTAGATTAATTGGAGTATATTTTGTCAGTAATGTACAAAATTTGGCAACTTATTATTTATTTATAAAAGCCTATTATGGTTTTGGTACTGTTTACCTTTGAGTTACAAACTTTTGTATAATAAAAGTCCTGTACATATTTTTTATTTCTTAGATTATATGCTCTGAACTTGCAATAAAAATATACTTGGCAATATTTTATGACTAGCTATTTCATTGTTCATAATGTACAGTATATAACTTAAGCCGGCCCTATCCCCCATCCGGGGCCAAGGTACTGAGCAGTGAGGGGGGGGGGGACATGGGGGTCTGAACCTCCCGCCTCCCGTACCTTTTACTCCCGCCTCCCGGCCCTTACCAAAGCTGTTCTCTCCTGTTTGTTCCATGTCTATTGCGAAATATAATGAAGTTTTATGAAATTTCACTCGTTTTCTCCCGGTTCCCACCACCTTAAGAATCTCGCTTCCCGCCCTCTCTCCTCCCGCTTCCCGCCCCTTTTCTCCCGGGCTCCCGCCCTCCTGTCCCCCTCCACTGAGCATATACGGTAACTTAAGAATTGGATGACGCTTATTGTGCGTCTATCAAGTTATGAATGCACACAGGGCTCACAAACAATGCTGTCCAGTCATCTGGGACAACAAGATTTTCCTGCTGGGCAAGTAACTTTTCATTTTCACTGGTCCAGGCAAGTTGTCTGCCAACTAAATCATAATAAACAAGCAAATACAAATATACAACTGAACAGGAAAAAGGAAAACAGAAATTCCAGTATTTTTCAAACCATGACACAGGTTTTACATGTGAAACATGTAAATATGAGTTTTTACTAAATATTGAAGGCACAGTGGCAAGAATGGCACTTGTTTTTTTGGCCATTTTTGAAAGTGCTCAAAAATAGCTAAATAGCGCAAACCAGTGAAAAAAACTTGGGAACAATATGTTTCTCATGTAAAAGAAGTTCACATTCCTGAAATCTGCTTTTTTTTAGCACTTTCAAAAATGGCCAAAAACCAGTGTCATTCTTGCCGCCGTGCCTTTAATTACACCTTTCAATAACATGGAAACTCTGCTCAATTAATTATTGGACTTTTTGCTGCAGTCAACCACCTACCTAAAAATTAGGATTACGATGGGGGGCAGGGTAAAAATATCTGATAATGAAGGAAAGCAAATGTATTTTTCAGGCACTGTCGATCAAGTTCCACCTCCTCCCATACAAAATGAATGGTCACTTAATTTAGGCAATAGGAAATAATGAATAACAAGAAAAGTCTAAAAATGAATAATGAATAAGTCGTGAAAAATGTGAAGGAATAATGAATAAGTCAGTTCCGATAATTCCTCTTCCACCCCCGATTCAGTGCTAGCATGAAATTGAAGGGCACAATTAAGAGTTTCATTAAAAAATACACACTGTCTGTAATACATCTGAAAATTCAACACTAATTCTAATTTTCAAAGACAGCTTTTGAAATTTCTCCACTACGTTGAACTTCCAAAGCTGCTGTAAATTCCTGGAGTTGAAAAGTGCGCATACCTAACTTTTCAAAACTCAAGTACTGTTCCCCCATGTCCTGTATAATCTGCATGGTAGACGTGAATGTAAAAGGATTGATCCTAGATGCTATGATCTTCAGTTCCTTGGCATAAACTTCATGTGGATCAATTTTTGCTTCAGATCCTGCAGGCGAAATTCCGAAAAGGAGAAATTTTCCCCCTTGACGTAACCATTGAACACCTTGTTCAAGTGCCTTAGGATCACCTGAGCAGTCGATAACAATGTCAAATCCCCAGTCTTCGTCACCATCAAGCTTTGCATTTCTAGCCTCGGAAACAAGAATTTCAGGATGAACTACTTGGAAACCGAAGTTGAGTTTTTGTGCAATCTTCTGACGTCCTTTCAGCAGCTCAGTCACGACGACTTCTCTGTAACCTCTGAAGTGCAAGAAACACATAAACAGAAGACCAATGCTTCCAGCTCCACAAACTAAGATTTCAGAATCCGGTGATATTGGTTGTAAGAGGTTCCAGCCATGCACAACACACGACATTGGTTCCAGTATCAAGCCAAGCTCGAACGACAGCTGATGAGGTAAAGGAACAGTGTTTTTGGCTGGCAGGCGGCAGTATTGTGCCCATCCACCATTACGCCTGACACCAATGGTGGCTTTAACACCTTCAAACTTGCAGAAATTGGGTATTCCTTTGGTGCAGTTATCACACATTCCACAGCTGGTGTTGGGGTTAATGACGACACTGTCAAGTAAAAAGTTAATTTGATTTAAATGTACCAAACTACTGTCAAATTCTGTTCTGTTTTATAACAATGTAGCTGATCATTTGAAAAATGCAGATAAATGGAACGTGGCAGTTTGAAGCATGGGCACCAGTGTGGTAATTGCCAACGAGACAGCCGAGCCAAGAGGCGAGGCTGTCGAGGCGGCAGAATCATAGAGCCGTGTGCGTATGAGTGTATAGGCAGAGAAAATCTTAAGTTCTGCGTAAGGGACTTTTTTTTTACCATATTTGGGTGTAAGTAAACCCCATATTTGGGTTGTATTGTTCTTCCCAACTGGTTCCCAGTCTCTCACTCCTTGCTAGAGAGCAAATGACCAAAATGGCGTCCACGCGGCTCGCTGTTATAATTTTCAATGTGGTCATTCATCCCTTTACCGATAAATACACCTTTAGGGAATTATGAATCGAAAGGGAATACCCTACAGAATATTCGACCGCCAAAAAATGAACATCAAGGTCTTTAAAGCGATGAAATAATCTTTCGACTTTGGAGTCCTTTGATTTACGATCGAAGAGAGACATGAAAATCAAAAGCAGACTGTTGACTTCAAATAGAGTTTTCTTGACTTATGAGAATGCTGAAGTCGGGTAAATGCTTCCTTTTAGTGTTGATTGTGTTTATAGTAATTGTTTGACCGATGATTTATTCCAAATCAAATACTGTTTATATTTTATTTGGCACGCATTTTCGCTCCGCGTAGGAATAACATCAATACAAAGCGACGCTCACTAAAATTACTGCATGTCATACACACAAGAAAGTCAAAAGATTTTTGCTTCTAATGGCAAATGTAATGTTAACTTGAATAAAAATTTTGTCTCCAAATAATCCTTGACCGTTCAAGTTTTGTTTTCTGTTCAAATTTTTCCAGTTTTGCGCAACTAGTACTACACATGACACTTCGCATGCGAGACTGAAATCTGACCTGTGCATTACTGTCTCTGATTACTGAAAATTATTTTTAAAAAAGCATCTTAGCAGTTTTGATTTTGGGATTTGATTTATAAGAAGTTCTTGAAATGCAACTATCCCTTTGTGGAAGGAAACATTTTAACCATCGCCTGTTGTATTTACAAAACAGTGATTAAACCTCATTTATTGCCTACATTTTGTGACATTTTAGCGTTGAAAAGAATTTAAAGATTTGTCAAGAGTTTATCAATCTGTCAAACCCGTAGCCTGCGTAGCAGACATCTGTGTACGTTTTTTAGTGTGTTTAAAAGAGTGCGCAATCGCGAGAATACGCGCGCTGGAAACTACGGCGCCTGCTACGCAGGCTATCAAGCCTGTGTCATTTATGAACACCAGAGAAATAGCACTTTTTTCGCATATTACCTAAAATACAACTTACCATATTTTGGTCATTTCAAATATAGTTCTATCAAAAACCATTCAATATCTGTTCTTATGAACAAACATGAGTATTTCGCTCGTTGGCACTTACCGATAGGTACAACTAGTATGATACATAAATTATAGGTCTCAGTCCAGTCAGACCAGTCATACTCAGTTTATAAAAACATGTATTAAATGTTTAAATTCAAAGAATCGTTACAGCCATTTGAAGGTAATTATTATAAGTATCCTGATTTATAGGAAAGACTGTTCTTTAATACTGTAGAATTCCGGTTATAAGCCCTGGGCTTATACAACTTCGTAAGGGGTTTTGGGTGGGCTTATAAGCAGAGGGGCTTATAAGCGGAATGAAAAAAAACGTTTCGAAACAAACCACAGGAGTGTTGATCAGAATTTTACCAGAACCAGAATTTTACGGTATGTCAAACGCGAGTGACAGTGTTTCATCAAGATATATAGGGCAAACACCAAGAAGAGAGTTGAAAAACTACGCACAGCTGATTATTAATTTTTTGACAAAATTCAAGGTGTTTGGATAGCCAATGAAACACTGTCTCAACGTTTGATATTATCTTCTCAATCAAAACAAAAACTTAAGAGTAAATGGAGAAAAAATTGTAAAAATCTATGCTAATTAAGACTGGGTATTTAAACCTCTTCACAGTTATGATTTTCACTTGTTGAATTTTTATACAACTACACGAGTGAAGAATTACTGATGTTGTTTACTGTTGCAACAAAAATGAACATGTGTGTACTATGTCAGGCTTTTCAAGAGCAACAACTGACTCACTTTCGGCTGTTAAGTTAACCCCCTACCCATAACCCCATATTGTGGCATTGACGAAAATACAGTCAACTCTCTCTTAACGGGAACCTTTATATAAGACGGACACCTCATTAAGATATACACCTGGTGTTGGTCCCATCCCTGTTGTTTTTCAAACATTTTATTGTAGCACCAATAAGATGGACACCCCTTTTAGACGGACAGTTAGAGCCCAGGGGTGTACTTGCAGTATACATGACAGGGAGGTCCAACGTATTTTTTTCGGTTGAAAATTTACACCCTCTGTATTTTTTTGGGTCAAGAGATCTGTCATATATTTTTTTAGGTCTTAAAGTCTGTTTTATTGAATAAATCAGTATAGAGGTGCTAGGTACTAGGAAAATTTTGATGTCAGGTATTTTTTTGGGTGTAAAATTTCAGGCTCATGTATTTTTTTAGGTTCGCAATATGAAGCTCCGTCGGACCCCCCCCCCCCCCCCCGTCATGTATACTGCAAGTACCCCCCTGGGAGTTAGAGCCAGCCACAACAGTGTCGGTTTTAGAAAGAGTTGACTGTAAAATGTTGCAGGGTCTATTTAAGAAATTATTTTTCAAGGAGCCTGTATGGCCTGCTAAGGAAGTCATTCAGCTAGTATCTTACAGCAAAAAGAAGGGAAGGAAGAGAGGAGAGAAAAGGAATTCTTCCAGAAAATCTTATTTTAAGAACAAATTTCTCAAAACAAATCACGAATTAAGGACCTTAATTCTTAAATAAAAAACGATCACTTGATTTAAGGTGATCGTTTTTTATTTAAGAATTTGCTAAGACAAGGTTCTTAATTCGCGATTTGTTTTGAGAAATTTGTTCTTAAAATAAGATTTCTAGGTTAAGAGTGGAATGTGGGGTTTGGAGGGGCAGGCAGGGTTGAAATTAAATGCAATATCCCACTATGCAAATTACATTTTACAGTTGTTACAACCAGATAATTTTTTGTAATGGACAGAAGAGAAATGTCCAGTGTCTGAACACCTCTGGACAAAAGATTTAGGGAAAGCTTCACCAAAAAATAACGCTTTACAAGTGCTTAATATTTTGCAAGGACAATAGTGAAATTCATTGGTACATTTCAAGTAAATAATTACTAGTTAAGCTCACAAAGCTTAGAAGATAAACTTGGAAATAACCAGAATATATACATGTCTCAGCTTTAGCTTAAGCTAATTATAAGCTTAAATCAGGGCGTCGTTTACGAGTTGCAAGCTGTCCATGCTACGATAAGCTTAAAACAACTTTAGAAATACCAATAAATGTAGAAGTATATGTAAGCCAAAAAACATCAGTGTATTCAACAGAAAACTCACCGATCTCCAACAGATACATGCTTCACCTCAGCTCCGGCTTCTTTGATAACACCAACGAATTCGTGACCAAGAATAACTGATTTTTCACAAGGAAACTTGCCTTCGAGAATTTTAAGATCCGTCCCGCATACCGCCGAGTAAGTGATTTTCACTACAACATCCAGAGGGGTCTGAATGTGAGGCACTGGTCTGGTTATCACAGATAGATGTCCGTCCCATAATTGCACTGCGTTATTCATGGTTGTGAGTAAAGAACCACGCAAAACAGGTTGAAAACAACACGCAACAAACTTTCGTCCCTGCTGGATAAGTGGACAAGTGCAAGCTGCTCGGAGAGCGAGAGACTGGGTCGAGGGATTTGTGTTCACCACCGGGAGGGGGTAAGGAGCTTGAGTAAAGATGATCTGAAAGGGATCTAAAGCTTCTAAAGCAGGGAGGGGAGGAGGAAAGACGTTTAGTTTAGACCTTTTTCCGGGAAATCAATGACAAAATTATCTGATTTTCAACAGTAAAAAGCACAGGTGTAAGTCGGTGTACTGTAGGTGGGAGAATAGTAAATGTAAAGGGTAAATATACCCCTATTTTTTTCAGGCTTAAAGCGAAAAATGCAAGGAAAAATAACATAATTTCATTCATTTCATCATCTGTCCACAGTTCACATATATGTCTTTCATATATTCATTTTTTCATACCCAAGTCCTTGGAAAAAAAATGTCTGTCGCTACTTTTGAACCCTTTAAAAGTGCCTATGAAATGAAAATCAAGTTGAACTCATATGAAAGGCCTTTCAAAATGAAGAAAGATGGTGTTTTCCTTTTTCTGATATATTTTCTCGTTCCAGAGATATTAACGATTTTGTATTATGCAAATTAGATAACTGATGACGTCATTAGTTTGACAAAAATTGGTGTAAAAACACAAAATCGGTAATATCTCTGTAAATACTTAAGCAAAATAATTGAAACTTGGCACCAGTATTGTACCCCAAGAAATACACCACATGTTGCATATTTTGGTGTTGCTATGGCAACGATCTCGGTTCCAGATCTCTTTCATGTGGATATAGCAATCCCGGGTTTTGATCCATTCCAAACCTTATCCCCCATCTTTAGGGTCATTTGGGTGCCTAGCGCAATGAGCACATTACGTATGTTTGGAATGACACCATTTACTTCTCACTGTAAAGCCATAAATCATGATATTTGATTCAAAGAAGAAAAAGACTGGGACCAAAAGTGTTGCCATAGCAACATAATTATATGTACCATGTGGTGTATTTCTTAGGGTACAATACTGGTGCCAAGTTTCAATTACATTATACAATTACATATAATTAAATATGTGCTTCACAATTATGAAGATGTCTGACATAAATAATAAACATATATAAAAGAAACGGTTTTATGTCAGACATCTTCATAACAATATGGTTAAATACCTCTAGCAAAGCAAAATAATTCGTTCAAAGGCATTAAAAACAATAAATTTATCTTATTCATAGATTATTACAGCAAGGCGCCCAAAAGTGTGACCACCTTTAATTAATTCACATTCTTTCGTGCAACCACCATCCAATCAGAAGCCAAGGACAGGTTCCAGTTGACTTCTGATTGGATTAAATCTGCACGGAAGAATGCGAATAAATTAAAAGTGGTCACACTTTTGGGCGCCTTGCTGTAATTGCACTGCCCGCACCCAGGTTTGAATTTTCAAGATTAAAATATTACGTCTACTTACAGATGTTCATGCATTTCTTCCAGAGTTAGTTCTAGACCATGTCCCCAAGTTAAAAGTTTTCTTTCTGTTTGCTCACTTGTAATATCTGATCATTTTAATAAATTCTTCGTAATTAAGATTAAACCTGGGGACAGTAAGATGTCCAGTATAGTCGTATTATGGATGATTGTGTTGTTTATGAAAATATCCACACCAGTACCCCACAAAAGGTTTTAATGGTTTGACACCCCCCTCCCCCAAACCACAAAAAAACCTCCAAAAATTCCAGTTTAGCTTCAAACTTTCCTTTTAAAATTTGAGCTTTTGAGACCCCTGAGCACCCTCTGGAATACCCAGTGACCTTCTGTGGGGTTGGTATATATAGATACAGTCGAAGCTCTCCTAGAGGACACCCTCGGGACGCGAAAAAAGTGTCCATAACTGGAGCTGGCCGATTACGAGAATGGTTCTCGTAAGCGGCCATTTAAGAGGTGTAGGGGATAGATCGGCCGCTTACGGGAGCTTGCCCAGTTAACAATAACCAGACAGACAGGAATGACAACAAAACAAGCACTGAAATATGGTACTGTTATTACTGTAAGGTCCTGTAAAAATCATTATGAGAAACGATGACGTGAAGTTGATTGAAAAAACCTAGATACAGAGGTTTTTTGCAGGATTTTCTTTGGGGTGTCCGCTAACGGGAGCTTTTAAAAAAAACAAAGAAAACATCTGAGTCGTAATCTCTAAAAGTGTCCGCGGCCGCTTACGGGAATGTCCACTTACGAGAATGTAAAAATACAGAGTTTGTATGGCAGTTTAAACGGTGTTTCAAGCAAGGTGGTTGTAAGTAGAGCTGTCCGCTTACGAGAGTGTCCGTTAAAAGAGCTTCTACTGTACCAGAAACCCATAAGGGTTGAAACGCATAACGCGCGCGCACAGCGTTTGAATATTCATTTTGTTAAGTACCATATTTGGAAACACGAAGAATTTGTACGTGAATGCTTTATACACGTAATGACACACGCAACATAATTTTTGGTTTTGCAGTAAGTTGCTTGAATTTCGACCTAAACGCCGTAAATTTCTTACAGAGACTAAAAGTGTATCTAAGCGAAGTTCTCCAGACTACTTCATGAAGATGAAACAGGAAAATTTAACTCAATTTAACTCAATTCAAGCAAGCTTGTTCAAAAACAAGATTACGCCATCGAGCACGAGCTAGCGCGCGCTGTGAATTTAATCCAAATATAGTAATTTGATTTTTCAAAATTTGGTACTTAGAGTAAACGAATGTGCAAACGCTTTGTACAATGCGAATCATAGGGAGTTACACGTTTCAACCCTTATGGGTTTCTGACTGTACCTTATAATAGGAGATTAACGCTTCATGGAAATAACACTAAATTTCAATAGTCCATGTTAATTTAATGTTAACATTAATTTCTGTGCCGTTAATTAAGTGGAGTCAACTATACAACTATACAACCAACAGTTTTGGCAGCAAATTTGGGAGACAAGATGATTTGGTTTATTATGACTTGGTGATACTCAGATAATCTGAGAAAGTTGGGAGGTCTGTGGAACTATTCAAATAACTAACAAAAGTGATCTACAATTTATTTTGAAGTGATTTTCAAAAGTCCATCATCTTCAATAAAGTGACTACCTTCTTGTTACATATATTCGCGGGAACTTAATTTCGAAAAAATGGAACGGGCATATTTCGTGGCACTTAATTCTTGCGATTTGGTACAAAATACATATTAACATACAAAAAAAATACAATAGAAAATGTTTAAAATAAATTTTTGCGGGTCTTTAATTTCGGGGTTTTTTGAAAAATCGTGAAAATTGCAAAAATTAAGTCCCATGAAAATAAGTAACAATAAGGTAAGTTATTTTCAATGTAACATCACCACTAGTTTCATGTGCAAGCAGTGGTTATTAGATCTATTACTTAGGTTTCTTACAGCCTTATGCCAACCAGTCAGTCAGTGCCTGGAAGTCATATACTACAAAAACATGTGATACGTACCAGTGGATACTACACAGATTGTAATTTCTAAAGCTGTTAGAGGTTTTTTCTTCAACTAAAATATCATTGATACTGTAATAATTTAATATTATAAATAAATTTCTCTGATAATTTTAGAACTGTAACCAACAAAAATTGTTCACATCTCAAATACAGCTTTGGAAATTTCGGCCCTAGAGAGAGCATCAAGAGCTGACTGGTAATTGGCCAAATCAAATACAGCGATTCCCAACTTGTCATATTTCAAATACTTCTCCGCCATATCTTTTACTAGCTGAATGGCTTTAGGAAAGGTAAAAGGATTAATGTGCGATCCAATGATTTTCAATTCCTTGGCATACACTTCATGAGGGTCAATTGTGATTGAGGACTCTTTCGGGCAACACCCAAAAACAAGCATCTTCCCTCCACAACGCAACCATTTAATGGCTTGCTCAATTGCTGCTGGTGCACCAGTGCAATCAACAACAGCGTCAAAGCCCCAACTGTCGTTGCCAGACAGGTTTGCCTCCTTTGCATTGTTCACCAAAACCTCAGGATGTAAGACGTGGTATCCAGTGTCCAGCCCACTTGCAAGGCTTCTCCGTCGTTCAGAAACCTCACTGATAGTCACTTTTCTGTATCCATGAAAGTGAAGTAAAGAGGCCCATAAAAGCCCAATGATTCCTGAACCACAAATAAGAACATTGGAAGACGTTGCTAATGGCATTAGGAGATCAAAACCATGAGCAATGCATGAGTATGGCTCAACCAGGGCAGCTTGACGTAGAGTTATCTGTGGTGGAACAGCGTGGATAGTCTCTGCAAGAACGCGACAATACTGAGACCATCCTCCATTACGCCAAATGCCAACAGTTGAACGGATCCCACCAGCTTTACAGAAGTGTGGTTGCCCTTTCTGGCAAAATGAGCATCTGCCACAGTTGGTGTTTGGGTTGATCACCACACTGAAATGGATCATATTATTTTAAAATAGAATAAAATAGAACTTTATTTTATGTGGCGCTCCACTAAGCTAAAAGCTACTTATAAGTATAGTACATACTACATGTACTACTAGAAGATTGACCAAAGGTTTACTGTTTATAGAAATTACAGAAAGCAATTGGCATTCTGAAGGAGGACTGTGTGGCTGTCAATTAAGGGAGCCACGTCACAATATTTTAAGCATTTTCCTGATGTACGAAGTTACTCTAAAAATAATAGTTTTTTTTTTCTAAGATTAACACCAAAAAACACCAAAGAAGTAAATATAATACATGGAAACTAAACAACATGATTATGACTTGTGCAAGGTGTGGTGGCCTAAAGATTAGCGCACTTAACTCCAAGTTGAACGGCCCGGGTTTGAGGCCTGACTGGGGCGCAGCGCGTTGTGTTCTTGGGCAAGACACTTTTTTCTCACAATGCCTCTCTCCACCCAGGTGTATAAATGGGTACCGGAAAATTTACCGGCTGGGGGGTAACCCTGCGATGGACTAGCATCCCATCCAGGGAGGAGAAGCAATACTCCTAGTCACTTAATCCTAATATGGAAACCAGGATAATCTCCGGCTGTATGGGCCACTTAGCTCGGACACAGACTTAACTTACAAACAAGATGATTATGGCTGGGGACTATAATTATGACAAACTTGAAAAAATGGCCATTTTTTAAGATTTTGCTATCTGTGATGTAGCTACATGCCCTGGCTCAGCTGGTCACACCATTGAGAAGCCTGACTTATCAGATGATGGAACAAGGATTTTCTGTCAAATCAGGCTAGTTCTTGGGCAGTGATGTTTTAAATCCTAGGGATTTTTGGCATCTATTCTAGAATAAGGCTGGCAAATGCAGTCAACCATAGTCTGGTATATACCAAGGGTCTCAGGGTTTCAGGGTCCCAAGTCCCTGTTCCCACCCAAAATTTCACAGAGTATCCTGGTGGGGGGAAGCTTATAAGAGGGAGGGGAATGAAAGACGGGGGGGGTTACATTGCAAACCAGAAAATAACTGTTTGCACACCAGTGCCCTGGGTTAGATACTAGTTATGCAACGCTTTAGAGTGGTATACCATGGAATATCTCACGAGTCACTAGTATTTTCACGGTATACACACGAGCTTTTATACATACGAGCCTTTAGGCGAGTGTGTATACGAAGAAAATACAAGTGGCAAGTGGGATATTCCATGGTATACCACGAGAAGGTGTTGTGTAATTATTTTATACCCTGCCATAGAAAATACGCGGACTAAATTTCACCGGGACAAAAGATCGCAGTGCACGATGGGAAGGTTGAGTTGAATACCGTCGAATATACAACGACTTTTCTGTACTCTGATTGGCTGTATTTTCTATGGCATGGTATAAAAGGGGATATGCCTGTCTTTTCAGGCTCTAGTTGGGTGTGGGAATATTAATAAGCACATAATGGGCGTCAACACATATTATATATGAAAAGTACTGAATTTAAATTTTCCACAATAACCCACCTCACTGCATTTACATTCAAACAAAATTTAATTTTAATTAGAAAACTGATAAAATGTTAGTCAAACCAAACCGAACCAAATCACCATAAAATGAGCCTGAAACATTCAGCGATAAATATGTTAATTTGATTTCCGAACGCAGATGTTTTCATTTTACGTCTTTATACTAAAAAAAAAACATAACCGGTGCTGCTAAATACACTTTTTAATTATTAACCTTACGACATTGATCTAGCTGTCTCGATAATTCGATTTTCCAAGCAACAAAAATCCTTATAAATCAGTCGATCGCAATCTTTCCGACGACCGCTTTCAATTTGGGGGCAATTTTTTTAAATTAAAAATTGAATACACTGTCAGCTTATGAAACCTGTAATTCTATCACGAACGAATTTGGTTCGAAAACGAATCATTTGTGTTTTGCTTAACTTTTGTGAGTCATATTTATTGTTATGATAAGGAAGTTGAGCAAAAAGGATGCTTTATTCTTACCGATCTCCGACAGAAATTCCCTTTACTTCGCTGCCTATCTCGCTCACGACACCAGCGAATTCATGACCCAAGATCACACATTTCGCGGACGGGAACTCTCCAGCTAGGATATGGAGATCGGTCCCACATATTCCAGAGAAAGCTACCTTGACAAGGACCTCATTTGGCGCAGAAACGTGAGGGATAGGTGTAGTAATGACGGATAGTTGACCATCCCAAAGCTGAACTGCAGTATTCATGGCGAGCTTTCGACTGCACGACAAAAGGATCGATCAGACAACGAATCAGACGGGAAGGCTGGGAACTAATTTTTGATTTTTGACTTGCGTGACTGACGTGAATGCGTCAATGTTGATACACACGTGTCACGAACTCACTCAAAAAGTCGGCGAAAGGGAAACAGTACACACACTGGGCAGAGTCCTTTTCTTTGGAGCTCAAATTTGCAAAGCAATATTGAGCCACGCAGCACTTTTTCTAAACAAGCTGTAAATTAGCACTAGAAAAGAAACCAGGGACCACAAGGCAAAGAAAAATTCCCTTAGGAACAGACGGACCCAAGAGTGAAGCGAAGGGCGTAAATCGATCTACTGGAGACGGAAAACGACGGCAGGGGGAGCAACATTTCCAAGGCAACACGATCAGGAACCCGTAGAAAATAACGTAATAATTTGCGAGAGAAAAAGCACGAAAATGCGGCAGCCACTCGGAAACCGGAAGTGAAAGGTTCCGGAAGCAGACTGTACAGATCCTTGTCCCCTCTCCCCCACCCCATCTTCATTTGTATCGTGCCCCACTGCGATCAACATCATGACATGTCATGATAAACGGTCGGGGCTTTGAAAGCCATAAAAACGGTCATCAAAACGTCGAGTTGTCGTTATTTCTTTGACAAAATTGTTTTTTTTTTCCTCTACTAACTTACTCTACTAGTAACCGCTGCCCGGTTCGCTGGAATATGTTTTAATTTTGTGCGTCAAACTGTAACGGCTAAAAAACTGAAAGGACAAACTAGCCAATATTTCAACTAGCAGAGCTAGTCTTTCTCAGCACCGGGGCCCAGTTTTTCAAAGGGTGGATAGCGTTATCCACCGGATAAAACACTATCCAATGGATAAGTGTTGACAAAACATACTACGCTATCTACAGGATCTTATTCATCCTTTGAACAACTGGGCCCAGGGCTATAATAAACGTTTTCTAGCTTTTTCTTTTCAGGGCCACGTTACGGCTAAACCAAAGTTATAACACCAAAACCAAAGCTCTCAAAACGTGTTTACTTTGTTTCTTTTTAATTTTCTCTTTTATTCTCCATACAGTCACGACCTAGTGAGCCTCGACCCTGCGTACAGCTGAATGAATTGAAGACCGCACGCTTGGTCAAGGTCTCGCTTCAAAGCAAGATCATCTGTAAATAACAGTTTTTGATCTGCTTGTCATTCGTTCGAGACGTGAACGGAATAAGAAGAGATTTTTCATGTTATTTTTTTTTAAAATAATAATAGGGACTCGTGCAGTGTTTTACTGATTAAGAACTCGTACGCTTTAGGCCATAGTTTCTTCCTTGCATTTTTGAATCAATGTTTCGATGTCCTGGGTCATTTCTTTAGGTTCGACCGTCGGGGTGTATCGGCGATATGGCTGTCCGTTGTGGTCTACGAGAATCTTCTCAAAGTTCCATGTAATGTCGTTGTTTCTTACAGGCGACCAGCTAATCTTCTCCACGTCGTCGATAAAGTTATCCGGAGCTGGACATCTGTGCTGTAAAATATGAATGTAAATGTAATGAAGTAAGCTCTTGAACTTTTATTTTCAACGCCATGTACCTTTCTAATTACTGTGGAAACCGCCAGACATCGTATTTTGGATTAAGTTTGGACAAATTTCCAACATTTACAAATGGATCACGTCTTTACATCCCGAGAAAGAAAGTTTGAAAGTTTGCACTGAAAAATTTTAGATAAGTACTTTCGAATTCTTGCAAACTCTCTCACGAGTTTTTGCAACACGCTATGTCTATAGGTGGAGACGGCCGCGATCCTTCTGGTCAGCACCAGGGATCCCTGGTGAGAATGAACACCTTCACGACTAATAAATAGAGTGCGCGTTACGTGATCAAAATCTTTTTATTTGTTAAGGCCTGG